>NC_050466.1:90811259-90968598 GCF_903995425.1 Onychomys torridus | reverse complement strand
CAACCACATGGTGGCTCACAACCATCTGAAATGAGATCATGCTGTTTACGTAATAAATAAATAAATCTTTAAAAAAAAGATTTATTTATTTTTATGTATACAGTGTTCTGTCTGCACCTATGCCTGTATGCCAGAAGAGGGGAGCAGATCTCAGGAAGAACAGTCAGTGAGTGCTCTTAACCTCTGAGCCAACTCTCCAGCCCCAAAAAATAAATAAATCTTTAAAAAAAAGAGTTTAGGGGTTGGGGATTTAGCTCAGTGGTAGAGCACTTGCCTAGCAAGCACAAGGCCCTGGATTTGGTCCTCAGCTCCAGAAAAAAAAAAAAGAAAAAAAAAGAGTTTAAAAAAATAAAAATAAATAAAAAATTTTAAAAAAGAAATCACAGTTGAAAGAAAATTTACAAGGTCTACATTTATTTCCTAGTGTTGTATTAAATGAAACTTTATGTGTAATCATAAGAAATAAATTTAATAAATTTAATGCCAGCACCTGGGAGGCAGAAAAAAATGAGCACCCTTAGGCTCACATATTGGAATGCTTAGTCATCAGGGAGTGGCACTATTGAGAAGGACTAGGAGGTGTGGCCTGTTAGAGGAAGTGTGTCACTAGGAGTGGTCTTTGAGCTTTCAAAAGCCCAAGCTAGGCCCAAAGTCTCTCTCTTCCTGCTGCCTGAGGATCCAGAATGTAGAACTCTCAGCTACTTCTCCACAACATGTCTGCCTGCATGCACTCCCCACCATGAAAATAGTGGATTAACCCTCTGAAACTATAAGCAAGCCTCAACTGAATGCTTTGCTTTGCAAAAGAGTTGTCTTCATGGTCATGATGTCTCGTCACAGCAATAGAACATTGACTAAGACACTGTGCAAGTCAGGAGACCTGAGTTCAATCTTGGAAAACTATGTAAAGGTAGCAGGAGTGAATGACTCCTGAAAGCTGTCCTGTAACCTCCACACTTATGTGGTGGTCCATGTGCCTGCACACACATTTCATATAATCACACCCTCACAGTAGTTACATATTTTAATAAAAAAAAATCAGTTGGCAGCCAGGTGTGGTCGTGCACACTTTTGATCCCAGCACTTGGGAGACAGAGACAGGCAGATCTCTGTGAGTTCAAGGCCAGCCTGGTCTACAAAGCAAGTTCCAGGACAGCTAGGCCTATTACACAGAGAAACCCTGTCTTGATAAAAAAAAATTAGTTGGTAAATTTTTATTTCTGAAGCAATATGGTATTTTATATTCATTATACATTTTTATGTCATAAATACAGCAGTTAAAAATTTTAAATATAGGGCCTGGAGAGATGGCTCAGAGGTTAAGAGCACTGGCTGCTCTTCCAGAGTTCAATTCCCAGCAACCACATGGTGGCTCACAACCATCTGTAATGAGATCTGGTGCCCTCTCCTGGCCTGCAGTCACACATGCTGTATACATAATAAATAAATAAATCTTTAAAAAATTTTTAATATAGATATAATGGACAGTCAAGATGGCTCCACAGGTAAAAGCATTTGCTGCCAAGTCTGTAGACCTAAGTTTGATCCCCAGGGCCCATATGGGGGAAATAGAACCAGCTCAGCAAGTTGTCCTCTGACCTCCACCTACTTTGTTGCACATATAAATACACACACAAAATAAATATAACAACTATATACAGAGATATACATACCATTAGGGTGGGGAGACAGCTCAGTCAGTGAAGTTCTTGCTATACAGCATGAAGAGTGAGTTCATTCCCCAGAACCTGGTGTGGGGACAAGAATTTATAATCCCAGTGTTGGAAAGATAGAAAAGAGGGTCCTGTGGCTTGCTGAATTGATGAGCCCCAAGTCAGTAAGAGACTCCCCAATCCCAAAACAAACAAAAAACCCTACTAAAGTAGACAGCTCCTGAAGAATGTCTGGCCTCCATGTATACATACATACATGACTGAACACTTGCGCGAACACACAATTTTTAAAATAGATAATAGAAGTCATGGAAAGAAGAATCATAATGTAATCTATGTGTGTTAGAGTTTCCATTGCTGTGATAATACACCATGACCAAAAGCAACTTGGGAAAGAAAGGGTTTATTTCTTCTTCCAACTCTCAGGTCACACTCCTTCACTGAGGGAAGTCAGGACAGGAACTCAGGGCAGGAACTGAAGCAGAAGCCATGGAAGAATGCTGCTTACTGGCTTGCTTGGTTTGCTTTCTTATACAATTCAGGACCACCTGTGTAGAGATGGTATTACCCACAGTGGGCTGGGCTCTCCCACATCCATCATTAATCAAGAAAAGTGTTCCATAGACTTGCCTACAGACAATCTGACAAACAAACAAAACCTAACCAGGATAGCATGCAATGAGCTTTTTCCTAATTTTTTTTTTTTGAGACAGGGTTTCTCTGTAGCTTTAGAGCCTGTCCTGGACTAGCTCTGTAGACCAGGCTGGCCTCGAACTCAGAGATCCACCTGCCTCTGACTCCTGAGTGCTGGGATTACACGCGTGCGCCACCACTGCCCAGCTTTTTCCTAATCTTAAATGATTCCATTTAGGGATGTGTGTGTGTGCCGTCCATCCTGTGCCACAGCATGTACGTGGAGGTCAGAGGATGTACTAGCTAGTTGTTTTTTTTTTTAAAGATTTATTTATTTAGCTGGGTGGTGGTGGTGTACGCCTGTAATCCTAGCACTTGGGAGGTAGAGGCAGGTGGATCTCTGTGAGTTCGAGGCCAGCCTGGTCTACAGAACTAGTCCAGGATAGGGTCCAAAGCTACAGAGAAACTGTGTCTCGAAAAACAAAAACAAAAACAAAAGATTGATTTATTTATTATGTATACAGTGTTCTGTCTGCATGTACACCTGCAGGCCAGAAGAGTGCGCCAGACCTCATTACAGGTGGTTATGAGCCACCATGTGGGTGCTGGAAATTGAACTCAGGACCTCTGGAAGAGTAGTCAATGCTCTTAACCTCTGAGCCATCTCTCCACCCGGTGCTGAATAGTTTTATGTCAAGTTGACACAAGCTAGAGTCATTTGGGAAGAGGGAACCTCAGTTGAGAAAATACTACCACCAGATCAGTCTGTGGGCAAGCCTGTAGTACATTTTTTTCATTGATGATTGACCTGAGATTGCCTGACTCAATGTGGGTAGTTCCACCCCTGTGCTGGTGGTCCTGGATGCTTAAAAAAAAAAAAAAAAAAAAAAAAAAAAAAAAAAAAAAGGCTGAGAAAGCCACGAGGAGCAAGCCAGTAAGCAGCATTCCTCCATGGCTTCTGCGTCAGTTTCTGCCTCCAGGTTCCTGCCCCAACTTTCTTCAATGATCAACTATGGTGTGGAAGTGTAAGCAAAATAACCCCTTTCTTCCCCAAATTACTTACGGTTATGGTATTTTATCGCAGCAACAGAAACCCTAACTAGGGCAGAGGAGGACAAGTTATGGTTACCAGTTCTCTTCTACCGTGTGGGTCTTAGGGGCTGAACTCAGGCTACCAAACTTGGCAGTAGGCACCTTTACCTGCTGAGCCATCTGGCAGGCCCCCAAGTAGGCTTTGACAGACATTTATTTAAAGAGAAAGTTGAGGAATAGGAGACATAGCTCAGAAGAGTTTTTGCTGCATTTGTGGAGGACCAGTTTGGTTCCCAGCACCTATGTCAGGTAGCTTACAACCACCTGTAATCCCAGCTTCAGGGGATCTGATGCCCTCTTTTGTTCTCCATGGGTCCCCACACACATATGCACACTCACAAACACACACATACCTTAATATAAAAATGATCTTAAGGAGAAAGTTGACGTGGGATGGTTGCTTAGCTGTCAGGTACTATATTAAGACAATGGAGCTAGTAATACCGGTCCTAGCAGATCAGAGTTGACTAACTGGAATTATGCTTCTTTTCATATACTAATTCACCTACTAGTGTCCAAGGTTTTCAGAGGCCTAAGATTTGACTCCTCTGAAGATGGTTTCATGATTTATGGGACACACTAAGGGTCAAAGTTAGTCTGGGGAAAATGGGAAGTCAAGGTGAAAGGAGTCTCCACGAGTCGTCATTGAGAGGTGGTAACTGAAAGTGACTGCAGAACGTACCGATGCCCACCTAATCAAACCCACATTGACAGTTCACCAAACACGAGACAAACCAAATACAAAACATTTATTCAGGTTTCCGTGTGACTTTATTTTCTCCCTTCAACCATAATAATATGATATCCAAATTTTGTCTTCACAGGTGGGTCTGTAAACACAGGCTTATCCATCCCACTTACAGGCAAGGCAAATGCGGCTTCTTGAAACGGTCCTACCATGGACCCTCTGGTCATCCATCCCAAGTCACCCTGAAAAATCCAAAAGAGAATAGTCCTACTGTAGCTTCGGAGTCTTCCCATATGAACACAAGGGCTCACTGGGTTGTGCAGGAGCTGTCTCACCAGGGACAATGGGAGGAGAAGTCTAAGACTGGCCGGGGCACAAGTGCTCGTGATACTGCTGCATTCTGAAGTGATCTGTGAAAGGTCGGTCACACCTACACTTAGACATAGGTGACTCTGTGTCCTTGGTTTCGTAAGGACATGTCTCACACAAGTATAGAATGTTCTTTGAGCATAGTCCTCCTTCCCCATCTCCCCTTCCTGTTTCCTCCTTCAATGTAGATGATGCTTATGCAACTCCTCATAAGTTAGAATTGGTGGGACTAGGAATCAAACCTGGGGCTTCACACATGCCATACAAATGTCGTACCATGTAGCTACATCCTTAGTCCCACAAGCTAGACATTTCTACTTTTCTTGAAACAAAGATATGGCTACAATTAATGACAGAACATGGAAAATAATTCCGGCTTTTGTATTTCCTTTGTGGAGGAAACTTATTTTTTTTTATTTTTATTTTTTTATTTTTTTTTTTTTGAGCTGAGGATCAAACCCAGGGCCTTGTGCTTTCTAGGCAAGCGCTCTACTACTGAGCTAAATCCCCAACCTGAAACTTATTTTTTGCTGGGCTGCAAACTCAGGGTTTTATGCATGCTACCTTACACGGCTACCGTGACCACAGAACATTCAAATGATAAGCACAACATACCCCTTGCCTGGCTTTATCTTCACTGTATTGTGTAGCCACCTCACTGAATCTCATTCCAGATTTTAACTTCTCCATGGCTTCCATGATTTTGCCATGTTTTTCACACAGAATGTGTCTGACCTACAAGGGAAAAGCATGTCCAGTTAGTGCTTGGAGAGAAAACTGATTCTTCTTGGTATAGGAGTCACATCTGAATTATCCCAGGTAACTACAAAACAACACACAACTCATATCACTGAACGTCCTAGAAGTCTGCCCAACTGCCTGGCTGCCAAAACCCATTTCTCTATCAAGCAGTATCTCAGAACCCTGATTTTGATGCAAAGTGGGCAACTGCCTGTGGGAATCCCCTCACCTTTCCCCACATACTTCAGTGGTAACTGGAAAAGAAAATACAGTGGTTGAGGTTTTGGGTCGTGGAGTCCAATCCCAGCTCTGTTGTGTGACCTTGGGTATGCTTTTAAGCCTCCAAGAGTGTCCCCCATGGGATTGTGGAAGGAAGCTATGCAAACAGCATTCAACAAACTGCTGCCTATTTTAATCAGTGGGGAAAAACTCTGCTTGGAAATACTTCTTTCCTCTCTGAGACACGGTTCTTACATAGTCCAAGATGGCCACAGATTCAATATGTAGCTGAGGATGACCTAGAACTCCTGATCCTCCTGTCTCTTCCATGTTCTGAGACTACAGGAATACCCCACTCCACCCAGTTTCTCCCTTACTATTTAGAGACAAGTATCCTTAGGGTTAACTGTTGAAATCTGGAGTAAGATGGCTCTAGAGAGACTTTGGCCCAGGAATGGCTTTCCAACTAATAGAAGTACCCAGGAGCTACAAACACATCAAAAATGGGGCCTACTGGGTCAGTGAGATGGCTCAGCAGGTAAAGGCACTTGCTGAGAAGCCTGATGAGCTGAGTTAGAGCTCTAGAACTTACAGGGTCAAAAGGGAGAATCAATTCCCACAAGTCGTCATCTGATCTTCACACATGTGCCATGGTATGCACGGATGCACACATGCGTGCACGCGTGTGCACGCACACGCACACACACACACACACACACGCGCGCACACACACACACGCGCACACACACACACACACACACACACAAAATAGATAAATGTAAAATAATCAGGGCTTGGGTAGACAAGCTTCTTTAAGATTTACTTAAGTTATGTATCTATGTGAGTAGGTTTGTGCAAGTGCACACCGGTGTCTGCAGAGGCCAGGCATGTCAGACTCCCTCGAACTGGAGGGAGTTAGAGGCAGTTGTAAGCCACCTGACTTGGCTGCTGGGAACTGAACTCAGGTCTTCTAAAAGAGCAATACATACCCTTAATCACACAGCTATCTATCTAGCCCAACAAACACCTTTTAAAAGAAACTTAATCCACTTATTGATTTTGTATGTATGCATGTGTGCCATAATACTCATGAGGAGGTCAGAAGACAATTGCAGGAGCCAGTGTTTCCTTCTACCACGTGGGTCCTGGGGATTGAATTCAGGTCATAAGGGTTGGTGGCAAGCACCTTGTATAGAATGTGTCTAGTCCTATCCAGAGACAGGTATACAATCTGGACAGCGAAGGGTCGGCCTGCTGGAAGACAATGGCTCAGCTCTCAATTTGACTTAGCCACAGCTTCTAGACTGCCTCTCTCACTGAGCATGGTGGTGTACACCTATAAACCTAGCACCTGAGAGGCTAAGGAAGGCAGATCCTGAGTTCCAGGCCAGTCTTAGCTACATGAGTTCACAGCCTGGGCTATAGCGTTAGACCTTGTCTCCAAATAAACAGGAAGGGGAGGAAGAAGAAAGAGGAGATGCTGGGGATGTAACCCAAGGGGCATAAGGAAAATAATTGTTGATAAGGGCTGAAGATCAGGGCGTTCTACTCCTTTTGAAAATATTATTAAATAATTGGTAAATTATTAAATGTAATAGTCAGCAATGAAACTAGTTATTAAACTAAGTCAATTAATGGTTAATTATTATAAAATATTATTATGAAAATACAAGTTTTTATTGTGAAACCAGTAAATTTAAATTTTTATTTAAGGGATTTTCGATTCCTTTGCTGTCCATTCAGGTCACTTGGGTTCAAGATTTCTAAAAATAGCCCAAAGAAAGATGCTTAGCCCAGTTATGCTATTAGCCCTTTTGATATCTTCTTGAATTAAAGACACACAGTCAAGACAACTTCCAAGTGCTAAGTGCTTGACATGAATGATCTCATTAAGTCCTCACACGAACCCCTGACACTAGATTGGTGTTTGCTGAACTCTGGCAGCACATTTGCAAAACCTCCAGAGCTTCTAAAGAAGACATTCAGGTCCAGGCCCCAGGCCTAGAGATCCTGATGCAGCAGACCTGAGGTGCCATGGGCACTGGAGGGTTGAACTCTCCAGGTGTGTGAGGAGCTCAGCCCTGAACATCCAGGTGGAGAACCACTGGCCCAAGTTGCCTGCTAATTGCACCAGTGCTTGGTGGCGTGAAGGAGATAGGAACGGCTGCTGAGCAGCACTGAGGGCCATGCTAAGGTTACAAACCAGGTTTGGGGGCCCCCCTCACCAAAACTGGGTCTCCCTAGCAGGTCCTAGCAGTTTGGGTTCAGTGCAGAGAAAGTGGCCTACTGGACTGACCCCAAGTTGAGGTCTGGCAGGTATGAGAGAAAGCAGTCAGGGCTCCTCAGTGTGAGGATGAAGCCCTGAGAGGCATTTCCATTTCTGAGGAGATGCAGAGAACAGAACATATGGCCTGGGAGGCACTGGGGAGCAGGACGAGAACCTGAAGGGGAAAGGAAGGAGGGAGGCTCAGCAGAGGCAACTCAGATTCAGCTCTTAGTGACACAGGAGAAGCATGTGGGTACAGGAGTGTCATTGGTTCCAGGGTTCTTCTGGTACTAGGGCCTTTGGAAATATCAGAACCCAGATGTCCTTTAGCAGATAAATGTTCAAACATATCATGAAATAGAACTCAACAACACAAAGCAATAGACCACCGTCACAGTCTGAGTGAAACCACCAGAAAATTCCACTGAGCAAAAAACAAAACAAAACACAAAAACAAAAAAATCCCCCCACCAAAGGTCACAAACAATATGATTCCATCTATTTAACATTCTTGAAATTACTAATGCACACAAGTAGAGAGCAGATTAGTTGCTGCTTTTAATTAAAATGGGGTAGAAACCCATTGGGCATAATGGTGCATGCCTTTAATTCCAGCACTTGGGAGGCAGAGGCAGGCCGGTCTCTGTGAGTTTGAGCTCAGCCTGGTCTACAGAGCAAGTTTCAGGACACCCAGAGCTACATAGTGAAATCCTGTCTCAAAATAACAGCACAAAAAATGGGGTAGAAAAACAGGGGACAGGTAGAAGCCTATAATTTCAGCATATGGGAGGTGGAGACAGGAGGATCAGAAATTCAAGGCCATCCTTTGCTACATAATGAACTTGAGACCAGCCTGCACTAAAGGAGACTCTGTCTCAAAAATAAAAAGTAGCCGGGCTACTTTTTTCTAACACTTTCTTCTGGCATCTGTGGGCACTGTACACACATGGTACAGACATACATACACCCAAAATACCCAGAACAAGCCCAGAAAAGCAGAACAGTTCAGATCACACCTTGCCTCCCATTTTTCTCTTCCTTTTATGCTTCATGTATATGGTTGAAGTTGTAGGCAGCGGCCATGAGATCTAACTTTTTAACCCTCCTGCATCCTGACCCAAACAGACACTCCTTGTTGCAAGCTGTTGTACAGTTCTGTTTGCAGACTCTCCTCTGGCGTTGGGTGGCTAAGGACTTCAAGTACTTACTTGCTGACTTAGCTCCACCCACATTTGCATGGTCAAGGCTAACAAATTGGTGAGCATGTGTGTGTGTGTGTAGGCCAGAAGATAATCTAGGGGGCCATCCACCCCCTTTTTCCTCTGGAGATAGGCCTTTTCACTGGATAAGGAACAGTGCTAAAAGTGTGAATTCTACCTTTTAAAGTGAAACTGAGCTGGCGGTGGTGGAACTCACCTGTAATCCCAGCATTGGGGAGGCAGAGGCAGGGGGATCTCTGAGTTGAGACCAGCCTGGTTTGCAGAGTGAGTTCTAGGGCAGCCAAGGCTGTTACATAGAGAAACTGTCTTGAAAAACAAAACAACCCAAACAACAAAAAAGTGCCACTGGTCTTTGGTCTCAGCTTTGTATCATGTTGTCTGTGCCCTTAGTATTAAGCCTGGTCTATAAGGACAAGTTACTCACACTGCCGTTTCTATGCATCCACACATCCACCTTAATACTCACCATGGGAAAAAAGGATATGGGAGATAACTCACCTTTACTGCATTGCCACCACCTTTAGGGCCCTGAGCCTTCTTGTCAGCACTGTCACTTCCAGAGGCTGCACCTCCTTTAGAAAAGAGAGGACAGGTACTCATTTCAAATGTACTTTGACATTTATAGATAAGTCCAACTCATAATGCAAGGTGATTTTTCCATTACAGCCCCAAGCTCCAAAAGGCTACATGGTGAGTCACACAATCAAGTTAACTTACAGTGACTCATCTCTAATAACAGGAAATGTGTCCTCCAAAACACTTCACCGAAAATAGACAAAGAAATGAATGTGGGATGATGAATGAGCTCCAGAAGCCTGGTCTAAATTCTCCCAACCCCATCCCAAATCTTGCCTTCTAATGGCAGAACACTAAGCACTGCCATTATATAAAATTATATAATTTCTATTATGTTCTGGGATAGTGTGTTTGACACTTGCAGTTCTAACATACGAACTCTCCAAGAATGAAGATACTACAAAGTATCTATGCCTAACGAATGTATTTATGCCTAAATCTTTGCAGTCTACCACAGTGCCTCTGATGGCCTCCTGGCAAGTTTTTGACATTTGAGTTATCAAGCATTGGAAGCCCATCTTATTAATGCTAAGTTTTGTGTCAAAAAAGGCAGCACATTAACTGTTAGAGGCCAAGATGTCTAAGTACTACCCCTAGATTAAGTATTCAGTTTAACAAATGTTTCCTAAATAATTCCTAAGTTCCAGGTCTTGGAGGTACAAGGTGAATAGGGTTCATAACTGAGCTGAACCTTTGCTGTGCTTCTTCTAATCTGCTCTGGCCTAATCCTGTTTCCTTTTTCTCCCATACCAAGCTGTGGAGCCCCAAGGCATTCTCTGGAAACATGTGCACAGTAAACTCCATCTTAGAGGCTGCCTACCAGGAAATCCACCCTTCATTCACACATTAAAATGCCTTCAGGAAATTGCGGAGCCGGCTGAATTTAGTACATCCCCAAGGTGCTGGGAATGAGATAAATTGGAGATACACTGTCTTGTGTGAAATTTTGAAACATGGCAAACAACCTCATCCTTGAGACAATGTTTGTGAGCCTACTTAGTCCAGCAGTCCACGCATGCCCCATGCCCAGGGGTTTCTTTCTCTTCCCTAATTACTATGCCAGGACTTGCCTTTGGTGAGATTGATTGGTGAAGGTGAATCCCTAAAAGCACCGCTAACTCATGGTGCAGTGGCCACTCTGAGCCTACCAGAGTGAAATCCAGATGCTGAAGTGCATGATCTCACAAAGGAAGTACCTGTCATGAGGCCAGCCTCCTCCTCATTTATATAGCCTCCATTCTATATACTTTTTTGGGTTTTGTTTTTTTCTTTGAGACAGGGTTTCTCTGCATGGTTTTGGTGACTATCCTGGATCTCACTCTGTAGACCAGGCTGGCCTCGAACTCACAGATGATCCACCTGCCTCTCCCTCCCGAGTGCTGGGATTAAAGGCATGTGCCACCACTGTCCGACCCTCTATACAACTTTTAAATTATATTTTATTTAGTGCATGTTGTGCATGTGTGGGGAGCAGAGAAAGTCCCTGAATGAAGTCCTCCAAAATCAGGGTTTCTTGGTTGTTGTTTGTTTGTTTGTTTGTTGTTGTTGTTTTTTTACTTCAGATTAATTCCAGGGTTTAACACACACTGGGCAAGCACTCTTGTCAACAATGTGTAATGTTGACATGGGCACAGACAGCCATGCCAAGGACTCCAAGGCCTCAGTCCCACAAAAGTGGTAGTCTTTCCTGTGAGATTCATTGGGATGGCAAACTTCCCTTAGAACTCTGAGGATGAGTGTTTGGGGATTAGGCCAGTGTATGCAAAGACTAGCACTACAACTTCCTTCTCAGGCATGTTGAAAGCCTGAGACTGTCTGCAGAGACCTCCTACCAAGACGAGCCAACCCATCCCTGTGCTGGACAGAATAAACACTTTGAAGTTCTTGGTTGAGGTGGGAGCAGAATCCCACGTGGTCCTGGCCTTGTTTATATGCGTCAGGCCTTTCTTTGTCCCTCAACACCCTTAGTCAGGGCTCCAGGACCCAAGCCACACAGCTCTCAGTCCGTATGTTTGGGGTGCACAAGCTACAGGGTGCACATGGAGATCAGAGAACAACTTTCCCTTCCTCCTGTGGGTCCTAGGGATCAAATTCACATCAGGAGGCTTGTGGCAGGACCTTGTACCCATAGAGCCATCTTGCTGGCCCTTCTATCCTCAGTTTTAACAGTTGCTGTGCCGAGTGTACACCAACTCACATTCCAGTGAGGAAGACAGATCACTTCCTGAGACTCCAACAGGTGAAAAATTGTGGCCAGGAGAATTTGGAAACTGACAGACATTTTAGTTAGTCAGGGAATGTGTGATGGAGGAACAGGAGCTAATCAGCTAAAAAAGAACAAGAAAGGGTTGAGGATTTAGCTCAGTGGTAGGGGCCCTGGGTTAAATCCTCAGTTCTAAAAAAAAAAGGACAAGAAAGAGGATCTCCAAAATGGAGGAAACAACTTTCTCCTGGTCCTTCATTCCCCATGTATCATTCTGTTTTCACTTATTTTGGTTTTTGTTTTGAGACACAGTCTCTACCTACTCCAGATGACCTCAAACTCAGGTCCTCCTGCTTCAGCCTCCCAAGTGCTGTGGCACAGGTTTGTGGCACCTCACCCATTCTCATACCTTCTTTCTTTAAAACGTCTTGGTCCCTTGGGCCTCTGGGACATCACTCTACTGCACTCCCTTTGTCACTTCTCTGGGTTTCCACAACCAGAGTTCAGGCCACCTTTACCTCTTCCAATAACTACTGAAATGACCTCTTGAAAGGGCTCCCTGGCCTGTAACTGACCTTAATCAACATCGCATACAGTACTCCCAATGATTTAGTCCTCCGCTTTAATTTTCCCCACTCGATCATTTGTCTTAAAGTTTTGTTTCAGCAATGCTATGCTACACAAACTGTGCTGTTTCCCATCGGTGCGTCTGGGGCTGGACTCTCCAGGTCGAGTATGCTTTACCCTATTGCCGCTGCTTATCCTGGCCTGTCTGAAGCATCTTTACACCTTCTACTACATACCTCTCTCAGCACTGAATTCAGTACAGTACTTTCTGGCTACTATCTTCCCCACTTCTTCCAAGGGATGGCGAAGAGTAAGAGCTGTGTCTTATTTTTCTAGGCTGAAAGTACAGCGGTGTACCTAACACTTGTCTTCAAGAAACGAGTCCCTCCTCAATGGGGAGAGGGTGGAACACGTCATAATGTTAGTTGTTAAAGAGGCCTGTACCGACCACTAGTGTGGGCTCCTTTTATTGCTGGCGTTTCATCAGATTAAATTTTAGTGGTAAGAAACTCTTGTATAGTTCCATGTTGCGAGGAACCATCCCACTAGCTATTACCCGCCACGACGGTGCCTGTACTGAAACCCCATTTGTTCCCCGAACCCCAGCAGACCCTGGCGCACTTATATTTTCTGATTTACCGGAAGAACGCCAAACATAAACCATATCGGCTATAGGGGGGCCCGGGTCACCTGCTGCCAGTCTTATGACCCCCGGAGCTGCCGGCCTACTCCCGCCCTTCTTCTTACCCACCCCACGCTCCCTGATTGTCTCGGCCGCTCTACCTTTCCCCCCTTTTCCAGAACCACTTTTCCCCTTCGGCGGCATCTCTTAAGCTTGCCGTAGAACTCTCAACTGTTCCGGTACTAGCAAAAGGCCCCTTCAGGCCCCTAAGGTATGTCCTAAATAATGCCTGAAAGCAACGTCACAATGAAACATTTCTGCCGCGGTTCCGGAAGCAGGCATAGCTTGGGGCAGACCCAGTCCTTTGGTTTCTTGACCAATGGGAGCTGCAGATGTTTAACCAATAAGAAACTGAAGCTCTGCGGGGAGGCGGAGACAAAGGATGTGCAGAGATGAGAAAGTCCCGCCTCTGTGCTCCTCATTCTTTTCCTACGCCCTTATTTGCACCCGCTCTAAACTCTCTCTCGCCCCCGCCCACTTCCTCTGTGCGTGCGCAGTCTTAGGCTACCGCAGTTCTTTGGCGTGGGCTCTTGGTAATGCCTTGGGGACGCTAGAGAAAGGGAAAGCAGTGAGGGCTGAGGTGATGGCCCCTTTCTCCAGTCCTCCCGCCGACATAGGCCCGCATTTCCTAGTGGCTCTTCGTTATTTTTTATTATTATTATTATTATTATTATTATTATTATTATTATTTTTTTATTGCAGCACCAGTAGTTGACAGGGTACAAAGGTGGAATTTTTAAAGCCTATATCATCCCATTGCCTGTGGCAGAAGTCATCATGAAAGCTGGGCATGGTGGTACACACCTGTAATCCTAGCACTAGGGAGATTGAGGCAAGAAGATTGAAAGTTTGAGGTCAGCCTAGGCTACACAGCCAGAATCTGTCAACAACACAACACAAAACAAAAACACGGGAGAGGGAGATCAAATCAGTCTCTGGAGATATATAGCTCAGCAGAGTCCCTGCCATGAAAGCATGAGGACCTACGTTGGATCCCCAGTGCTGAGGTGCCAGTCACAGGAAGGTCACTAGTCCATCTGGAACAGTGAGTCCCAGGTCCCAATGAGAGACTTGATTTCCGAAGAGTGGAGAACTCTTGAGTGACTCTCAAGGTTGACTTCTGGTCTCCACATGCATGCTACACACGCGTGTGCATATATATATACATACACCCGCACACCTACAGGACACGACAAAACAACTATAATGAATGAGGATGCACCTGGCCGGGAACATTGTGAGACTTATGTGTATTGCAGTAGGTAATCACACCTACAAAGAGCATAATCAAGCCTGTATGGATGGATGGGTGTGTCAAAAGCAGTGCCTGAAGACTGGTAGCTCCAGAAAAAGATCCACTGCAGGCTCAACCAGACACAAATAACCAGACACTGTACTAGGGCTGAGGAGATAGCCCAGTTAGGAGAGTGTTTGCCTAGCATGTATTAAGCCCTGGGCTTGATCTGAAGCACCATGTAAAAGTGGATGTGCTGGCATATACCTATGATCCCAGGACTTCGGAAGTAGAGGCAGAAGTTCAAGATCATCCTCAGCTACATAGTGAGTTTGAGCCTAGCCTGGGCTATGTGAGATCTTAAAAACAACTCTATATATTGTCAACTATGAAGTATACATCACCAAAAGATTGGGTGGAAAAATGGTAAAAGTTGCAGTACTTTGAAATGCAAATGTATGACTTTCATTTTCTTCTGGTAACGTGTTCTGTTATAGCTCTTGGTATGTATTTTTTTTTTAATTCAAGAAAAACATCAATAGGCAGGTCCAGTGGCACACTGGGAGATAAAGGCAGGAATATAAAAAACTCAAGTCCAGCCTTGGCTCTACAGCAAGTTCAAGGTCAGCCTGGGCTACCTGAGAGCCTATCTCAAAAACACTGAAAAGGAAAAGGGCAATGTTACGTGAGAAAGAAGCAACAAAAAAGCCAGCTTTTCTGCAGGGTTAAGTGTGCATCAGTCTCTGGAGACAGGACTGTGAGGCCAGCCTGGTCTACACAGTATGTTTCAAGTCAGCCACAGCTGCATAGTGAGATCGTAACTCAAAAGAAGAAAAAGGAAGGAAGGAAGGAAGGAAGGAAGGAAGGAAGGAAGGAAGGAAGGAAGAAAGAAAGAAAGAAAGAAAGAAAGAAAGAAAGAAAGAAAGAAAGGCCAGCGAATAAAAATTCTTTTATTTTTTGTTGTTTGGAGACAAGGTCTCTCTATGCAAGCTGGCCTTGACTCTGGGACCCTCCTGCCTCAGCCTCCCAAATGATGGGGCTCCAGGCCTATGCCACGATGTCTGGCTTTGAAGCTCATTTGAGATGTGAGTTGACTCATATAGCTGGTCCCACATAGCTGTGTGGTGGGACCATAGTCTTTGAAGACTAGAAGCGACTTGGGTCACATGTGGTCTGGGTGTCTTGCTCTCAGTCAGTCACTGTAGTCTCCCTTGCTGAGTGGCTTTATTGAACCACAGAACAAAGCAGGGGGAGTGTTGCCCAATTTCCTGATGCTGTACGCATCTCCAGCTCTCCTCATTCATGAGCACCTGAATTTGAGTCATTCAGATGAAGTCTCAGAACACGAATCACCTGCTCAGATACCCTTAGGGCCTAAGGCAGGTCCACCTGGGCATGTTTCTGGAAGCCATTGTGGGTCACATATTTGTTGGGTGTTCTCAGGGTTTGTGAGCACCAAATGCAATGTATGTGAGCCCCCCATGAAACTGAGGGAATACATGAATAAACGTTCTAGCTTAGTAGAACTTAAAACCACTATTTTAGGTCTGGAACTCTAGCCTAGTGGTAGAGCCTAGCATATATAAAGCCCTGGGATTGATCAGAAGCAAAAATCAAACAAGAAACCCTGATTTTGGAGGTCATGCAGCTGAGCCAAGCGTTTAGTCTCTACCAGCTATGCTATAGCTAACTCTTCGGCTGTGTGCTCATGATGATAATGGCTTTTCCAGTACTGAAGAGCTGCTTCTGTTGACTCTAGACTAGTGCCAGATGTCCACTGAGTGGCCCCTTGACATCGGAGGACATCCGGCCTCCTTTTCTGCTTCATCAATACGTTCTGTTTCACAAAACTCGTCTCCATGGTTGACATGTTGTGAGCGGGTAAAGCAGGCTGGTTCAGTACCATTTGTGTGGCTTATAAAACCAAAGCACGAACTGGGCCTGTTCTGGGATTCAGGCATCGGCCCAGTGAAAGCAAGGGAAGGAAGCCGAAGGTGGTCTCAACAGAAAATGTTTATTTTAAGAAGACACAAACAGCTCTAGCTCTATAAAGAATACAGTTCAGTTGCTGGTAGCAAGCCAGTAAGGAATCTTAAAAGAAAACAAAACCAAACAAAAAGTCAAGGAAAAGAAAGACAAGAAACCACCTTTGTAATATCACCCCACAGATGGCTCCCTTCTGGTTTGTGTTGGAATCCTACAAAGGCAAGGTATGAGATCTCTCCTAGTTACTGCCTCTCCTGGAATTGGAATCTGAGACATAGTTCCATCCCTGGGGGCGGGCATTATCCCTGCCTTTCAGTAGGCCGTCACTCTGTCCACTCCCATCTGGCATTTGTCTTCAGGGCAAATGGGCCCAGGAGCACGGACTGTGGTGGCGCAAACCCAACACAACTCTACTTCTCAGCCCTCACACTACTTGTGTTCCTCTTGGGTCCAAGGCACAACCCTTTCCTTTCCTTCCTAATTCTGGAAATCCTAAAGAGAAGGCAGAAATGAACCATTTCGCGGGAGCTTTGAAAAAGGAAACCCTGAAAATCACTCGATTCTGACGTTTGGAAATTTAGATTTCAGGAAATGGGTGGATCCCTGGGCTCAAATGACAGAAATCAAGTTAAAGGACCAAAGATGCTTATGTCGTAGTAACTGAGTCCACTTGCATTAAAAGAAGTCCTGGCAGCCAGGCGGTGGTGGTGCATGCCTGTAATCCCAGCACTCAGGAGGCAGAGGCAGGGGGATCTCTGTGAGTTTGAGGCCAGCCTGGTCTACAAAACGAGTTCCAGGAAAGGTGCAAAGCAAAGCTACACGGAGAAACCCTGTCTTGAAAAACCGAAAGAAGGAGGAGGAGGAGGAGGAGGAGGAGGAGGAGGAGGAGGAGGAGGAAGGAGGAAGGAGGAAGGAGGAAGGAGGAAGGAGGAAGGAGGAAGGAGGAAGGAGGAAGGAGAAGGGAGAAGAAGAAGAAGAAGAAGAAGAAGAAGAAGAAGAAGAAGAAGAAGAAGAAGAAGAAGAAGAAGAAGAAGAAGAAGAAAAGAAGGAGGAGAAGAAGAAGAAGAAGAAGGAGAAGGAGAAGGAGAAGGAGAAGGAGAAGGAGAAGGAGAAGGAGAAGGAGAAGGAGAAGGAGAAGGAGAAGGAGAAGGAGAAGGAGAAGGAGAAGGAGAAGGAGAAGGAGAAGAAGGAGAAAGAGGTCCTAGCATAGAGGAGTTCTTTTAAATGGCTCTGTGAGAGAGGAGCCAGCAAAAGCCAATGCAAAGAGGTTCTCAGAAGACAAATGCCTCAGGACTTCTGCTCTGCCATTCCCTTCCTTGACCAGTCTCCTTAGATCTAGTCCCAGACCAGAGGACCAACGAGAGCACTGTATGTTGTGCACACCCTTGGGTGTGAGTCACAGCCAGGTGCAGAAAACACGCTCACACAGGTGCACACTTTTGCAGCCACTGGTATTACCCCAATTCACACACAGTTAAGTGTGAGAACTGTGAATCTCAACTCCAATTCCTGAAAGTGTGAGGGATGGGCTGGAAGCAGCCTAGAGGGAGAGGTGAAGAAAACAGGATGGGGTGTGTTGGATGCCTATTGGTTGGAGGGGTGCAGCGAAGCACTCTAGGGGATGGGGATTCAGGAGGCAGGGGACACTGTGGCACAGATACTTCCTGTACCCCACTGGTTTCTTGCTGGGGTTCCATGCTGGGTAGTGCTAGGTCTCAATTGTTTTAGGACAGAGATAAGCGTGTATTCTGGGTTTTAAAACCAGTCCGTGGAAGCAGGAAGCTGGTGATTTTTCCAGGAAATTGTAAACTGAACTGGATCTTATGGTGTGCTATAAGACTTTTGAATGACAGCACCCTAAACTGGTGATAGCAGTGTGGGATATGACCGGGCAGCCTGAGACAGGGAGAGCAAGGACAGGATCAAGGAGCAGAGTAAACTTTCCTACCAGCTTACCTCAAATCTTGGGCAGACAGAGGCACAATGGATGGGACAGATCCAGAGAAGGAAATAAGGTATTCTATATCAGTATAGTTAGTGATAGGGGGACACAGAGAAGACTGTCACATGCAGCCCCTCTCCACCTATTCCTGTCCCGATGTGAGCAGACTGATCTGATGGTACTGCTGTGTATGTGAGGCAGTTAGCGACAGACTCTGGTACAAGACTCAACTTAGAAAACCTTCTTAAAGTATTACACTTATCTATTTGTGTGTGTGAACCTGTGTGGACGCACATGTGCAGAGGTCAGAGGATAATTTGCAGGGGTCGATTCTCTCCTACCACGTGGGTTCTACTCAAACCTAGGTCAGATTGTCAGGTTTGGTGGTAGGTGTAGGTGCTGATCCACCATGTCAGCCCTCACCCACTTTTCTCATGGGGATGGTCCCAAAAATTGTACTGTGGGTCTGGGGTCAGCCTTGCATGGCCTGTGAGCTGAGAATGTTTTTTGTACATTCCAAGGGTTATAAAACAAGTGAATGGCCAGGCAGTGGTGGCTCACGCCTTTAATCCCAGCACTCTGGAGGCAGAGCCAGGCGGATCTCTGTGAGGTCGAGGCCAGCCTGGGCTACAAAACGAGTTCCAGGAAAGGTGCAAAGCAAAGCTACACAGAGAAACCCTGTCTCGAAAAAACACAACAAACAAACAAAAAAAAAAAAAACAAAAAAAAGAAAGAAAGAAAAAAGAAAAGAAACAAGTGAATGAACAAAGAGCCACAAAAAAAAAGCATCTGCTGCAGAAACCATATGTGACTCACAAAGCATAAAACAATTACTCTCAGGCCCTTTGTAGGAAAAGCTTATTGTTTTCTTGAAACGATGGAAAAATCCCACCAGTCTTTGGTGAGAGAAGCCTTTGAGTCTAGAAAGGGAAGTCAGAAGATCCAAGAGAAAGGGGAACATGGAAGTAACTGGAAATATTGCTCAGTATGAGTAGCCTAGCCCTCAAGGTGTAGCGCCCGGAAGTCCACAGGACAGTGAGGTATGCGTGATTTATGGAAGGAGGCCTGAGATGGCTAAAGAGCACACTAAGGAATACTGGGCAAAGAATGTTCTGGAAAAGAGACCACATACAGCGATAAGTACTGATTAGTGAAGTCTGTTATTATCTGATCAGATAGAGGTGGAATTTGAGCCCAGGGATTGGCAAAATGTCAAGTCAGGTGAAGTTTCTAGAATACAATTGAATAGCTAGCTACTCATAAGCATCTAACAGTCTGAAGATTTCTCAAAAAGATTAGGAAGGTCAGGTTCTAGTAAATTCTATGAAAGCTAACACTGGTTTGCCCTACTTTAAATAAAAGCAAGTACAAAAATTCACACTAATAAGTAATTAAAGACCTTAAGGAACGAACAACAGGAAGAGTCTGTTTTGTTTTGTTTCTCCAAAAAAGACCCTGGAAGATTCCCTTACACAGGGAAGCTTTCCTACTAAAAAATGATATTTGTTCTATATAAATCCATTTTCCCCCACATAGCTTTTAGGGAAAATATCCACTGTACAAAGTAGGGCACAGATAGTAAACATGGAGGATAATGAATTTCTAAACTAAAAACCAGATTTTCTTTGGATTCATTAACTGAAGAACGCTTGCGCATGTTCCCTTAAAGCATATATATTTTTTTAATCACTGAAATACCTGGGAAATTAATGAGTCAGACAAGTAGAAGCCAGTCATGAGTCCTTCATAAATATAGTGCTTTAAATGACAAAACATTCATCCCAGAGGTGGGAGACTCATTGTGTGACCTGCAGCAAGCCATTTGACCCATCTAGGCCTTCATTTCCTCTATGAAATGAGGGAGGTTGGTCCCTTTCAGCTCTTACTCTCTGTGATTATAGATAAATATAGAAATGAGAGAAATACAACAATCTAGAAATAAGAAATCCCCCCCCCCAAAATAAGCCTTGGAGTCAGTAGAAAAAAGTAGCAATGAAAGATAATAAAAAGAATAAAATTTTAACCGCTAGCCAGAGTAAATATATCTCATTTAAAAATTAATGAAAATGGAATTTACAGTTGATCAGGAAACATCAGAACATACATGTTGGTATTACTTTACCGGCACACACATGGAGGAGGGGGGAATGCCTTTGAAGTGACTGGGCACAGTGACCACAATGCTGTGTTTGCATGCAGAACATTTTATAAAATTGGACATAGAAAATCTCAAGACCACATACGGAATAAATTTCTATAAAGCTTAGCATTACAAAGAGGGAAACTGGTTGTTCTGGTTCAGGGGTTTGTCTCCCTGTAGGGGGAGGTCAATCCTATCAAACACCACATTTCAACCATGAGGCGGAACCTCAAAAGCAAATCTGTCTCTGCGAGAGCCCTCCTGGAGAACAGCCACCATGGTGAGGACATTCATTTAAGGTCCGGCAACACCAAACACCACCCCTACCACCCCCACCACCCCTTTTTTGTTGTTATTACTATTTATTACAATCCAAACCAGGCCAGATGGGCCCGATTCAATCTGGCAGTTTCTTAACACCCGGCAAACATGTAGCTGAGTGAGAAGCTGGTGCACACACTTCTTAGGCAGACTGATAACTGTAATGGTAGGAAAGGTAACCTGTTGGAGAGGTGTGGCTCTGGTGATTTGGGGGGCTTAAAGGTGTAATCTCTCTCTCCCCTCCCCCTCCTTCTCTCTCATATGTTGCTCTAGGTGGTTCCAAGACCATACTTTGAGAACCAGTGGCCTAGATTCGGGCCTTTATTGAACAAAGGTATATATTTATTTCACACAATCTTCATTAGGCAAATGTCTTTTTGCTAAACTTATTAAAGCGCCTCCAACATGTGTTCAAACACCAGTCACAACCATAGTCTTCCATAAACTGATTTCAAAGTATTTAAAAATAATCTGACTTCGCTTACTTCAGGTCATTTTCAAGTCATCATACTGTTCGATGACCTTTGACAAAGGCACTGTCTTGTACCTCTTTCCTTCTCCTTTTTAAATCCTTACTATGTTGGTCACTTACAGCTGAAATACATGCAAAGGGACTGGGGGCTGTGCATTAGATAAGGTCTCATTCTCACACCGAGTCATAGCACAGCACAGAGACAAACGGCAGGAGGGGCAGTGGAGGCCTGTGCTTAGTGACTATCCCTCCACCCAGGTTACTAACCACCACTGATATTGGACAACTGACATCAGTAAGAAATGGGCTCACACACACAGTCACCTTGCACAAACAGGACGTATTTCACAAACTTCTCAAATCTTTGTGTCTTTTACCTAAGCGGTAAGTAGCAGTAATTCCATTTACACAAACATGTTAATGTACAGTGTGAATGCTGATCTAGGCCTTCTCAGAGGCTTTTCAGTAGCTTTTTCTCAGAGTCTCTTGGTAGTAAAGTGGCATGGGGTTATCTAGATAACTGGCCATCAGCTACCAACTACCACGATTCCAGGAGAAAAGCGTGTTTTCCAGACTCTAGAGTCAGCTGTCAGGGAGTCTGGTCTTTCCATGGTGAAAAAGAGTTCGGACTAGTTGACGCCTAACATTCTATAAGAACTTCATTCCTTTGGCTTAAGGCTGTTCCCCTGTTAAAATGCAAGCAACCCTTGAAAAAGGTAGCATTAAGCCTCCCCATCTCAAAGTCAGTGAATTCATCCCTTTCCTGAGAGCATGGTTTTTTTTCTTAGGAGGAGAACAAAGCAGGAGGCACTGAGGAGAATCGGTGCTGGGCCACAAGGACTACACAGGAGAATGGAGCAGAAAGAGCAGACACAAGGTCACAGGGGCAGACCTCCAACTGCCTGTTGAAGTTTTTTGGCTGTAGTGTTCCTCCTGAATGGGGTGCTGAAATGTTTATGATAATACTGAAGATTCTTTACTGCATACAAAGGCTTCTAGCAACAAAGGGAGAAACAGCAAGAAAACATCTGGTGCAAAACCTGCCCCCACATCAGAACCACACTCAGAGGAAGAGCAACTGATACTATTTTACAGAGCGCAAATCACAGGGCCGTGGCAAGGGTAAGGCACTGGCGGGGCCTTGAGAGTGGGCGTCTCCCCAATCGCCTCACCCTAGTCCTGGCCCTGGCAAGTCATATCAAAGGAAAAGCTCACCATTGTGCCACAGACTCCGCAAACATAGAGGGCAGAAGCGGTGAGCAACAGAGCACTGGGTGATAAGTAGTCTTTTTTCCTGACGGGTTCAGAGGTGAGGAGTGGGGCAGGCTCATGGGTAGATCTGCTCAGAGTGACAGATACACGGAGACAACAACTGGACCTCTGTTGTCTGGATAAAGGATGCCAGGCAGAATGCTTGTTGGAGGGACCTTGGAGATTTGCCTATCTTTGTACATTCAAGGTCATTCCCCCCCCCCCCCAATCAACCTTGTGGTCGTGAGGCTAATGTGAATGAATTGGCTGCCTGTGGCCTTGACTCCTTTGTGGTTGAGCTGTTGGTATGGGTGCAGTTCATGGGGGTTAGGACTGAAAGACAAGTTGGAGCCAGGAGGGATGCCCAGGCAGGCTGACAGTGCAGGCAAAGGGGAGGAGACACAAGCAAAGTCAACATTTGTACTAAGACTAACCTGCTCTCCATATTTGAACCACAAATATATACCCACCAAGGGCAAAGCATGTACATACCCATTAACTGCCTGGGGGGGGCTCCCCCACCCTTGACTATACCGAAGCTATTCTAACAGAACCACGTGCCACTAGGGGCTGGAGCTGGAGAGAAACAAGGGGATAGGAATAGCTTGAAGCAGAGGCTGACCACCTGGGGTCGGTTTCATTTCCTTCCAATGTACTGCATGTGCCATCTGCAGAGACCGCTCTCTTTCCTTGTGTGGTAGAAACTTCCAGGAGACCTCCCTGAAAGGGGTTTCCCCCTTCTCCTCCAGCCTCACGGGCAGCACACATTATACTCAAGGGAGAGAGTTGGTGTTTATGATATTAAGGACAGGAGAGAGGTTAAGTATTAGAAAGGTGCTTGGTGTCATGCTAACCAATGACTGGTAATTACTATTATTATTTAATAATCTGGTTGCTTGTTCAGGACCAGGTCCACTCCCTACAAAACCTGGGAATACCCTCCCAGTCCTAAGGGTGTCCTCTGACTGTAAAGCCGCTGCCCCCAATCCTCTTGTGCTAATGGCCTTCTGGAGGTCATGTGATGAGGCACGGTTCTAAACCTCCCAGGCACACAGAGTGGTATAGAGGGCAGCAAGGGTTTAGATAACTGAAACAACCTCAAGCATTCAGTTTACAATCTTTTGGGGGAAACCTCTGGAGGTAGCAAGGTGAGGGGAGAGGCAAAACCCATGAGAAAGAACAAACAAGACACTTCCAAAAAAAAAAAAAATCAGCAAAAGTAGCAAGCCCTATACAGAGTTCCATACGCTCTATCTTTAGAGTTCTACAATTCACAATGTATCTGAGGAGCAGACCCGGGGAGCCTTTTGCTTCTGATAGACAGAAGCAAGGCACCCCACTCCTTCATTTCCCTACAGAGGAAACCACCTCTGTCTTTTGGAATTCTGGGTTAGGTCAAGTGTGATACTTATGTATAAACCAGGCAAAGACTGAAATCAGGGTCTCACTATGTAGCCTTGGCAGCCTGCAACTAGCTATGTAGATCAGGCTGGCCTCAAACTCACAACAATCTGCCTGTCTCCATCTCCCAGGTGCAGTGATTCAAACTGTATATACCACATTCCTGCCCGACTCTTATTTAAATTCAGGCAAAACTCATTAAACTTGGTTAAGTTCTTCATGTCAAATGGTTTAAATACTTTCAAAGTAACTAGAGTTCCCTGAACTGTTTATTATTTCCATGGCTTCTGTTAGGGCAGGGGGTGTGGGAGGGATGGGTCAGGGACCTTTTTATTTTATTTTATTTTTTGCAAAGCACACTACAAGCTCATTTCCTTTTGGCCTTTTGGGACCAGAAGACAATGTACTTTCCAACACTGGCCAGCAGGCTCTCTGTTCAGTGCTCTGCTTATCCTGTCCCTAGCCCCTCAGAAACCAGGTGTATGGAAATCAGGCGCTCTTGCTCTGTTTCCAGAGTCAAGTTGACAAGAACAGCCAGTGACTGTTGGCTTTGGAAGGGAAGCCGTAATTGTGATTGCTTGGGAACTCTTTCAGTGTTCTCTTTATCCTAGCTGCTCTGCTCCTCCCCACTCCCACCCCCCTGGCTAGCCGAAAGTTGGCCAAATAGCAGTACCCAAATGGCAAAAAGCAGCCTTCTTGTATTACGGGCCATAGCAGGCTGCCTTTTTGATTTTTGCGTAGATCTTTTTTTGGTCTACAGGTTCTTGATTTTTGAAATGGAGCCAGATTTCCTTTAAACAAAACCCAAACAACCACAAAAAGCACACTCGGAACCAATTGGTGTGGGGCAAGGTACACTTACTTTCTATTCCTTGAGCCTCTGATGATGCTAGTCCTTCAACCTAATTACTTCCTGTAATGAATGTTACATGGGAGGGAAATGAGAGTTCTTGGCACATACAGCATGGGCTGGGCACACAGATCCTGGCTACCCATGACGACGGCAGGCATTCCAAAGACCTCAAGGCGCACATGCGAGTTACCTTGGCTAGATGCGAGTGAACGAATGTCCCATTCGTTTGCTGAGCTTGGTTCAGCCAAAGCCACCCAATCCTATCTTTTCTAGCTAATGGGGGGAGGGTCGTCCTAGAAGTTTATTAAAACTCATCACCCTGATCTCCGCATAGACAATCGAACTGAAAAAGGCATGGAGTTTTGGAGAAGTCACATTCATATTTGCACCACAAAAGCCATCCAATCAACCCCATGCTGCAATGAGTGCACATCTCCTGCGGAACTCACTCCGGAGGAAGTCACACTGTGGTTGAGGAGGCCTCGGTGTCTGTCTGTGTCTTCACTTAGGGCCATCAAGGCCACCCCGGGAGAGGAGATAATCAATCAGCAGTGGAATTGGCACCCTCTGTCCCCAGCCCTGGTTTGGAAGTCCCCAATCTGTTCTCCCACTGTGCCTCTCAGTGACAGGAGCCAATGGACAAAACAGCTAGGACATTGAAAAGATGGCACACAGGCTCTCAAATCTGAGAATCTCTTCTTAATGCACAGCGCTGGCAGATGATAAGAAGGACCCCAATGTTCAGTCATGGTAAGGATGGAAGCATGGAAACGCAGATGGTCTGAAGCCTATCAGAGTGCCCGGTGAGCTCAGCTGTGTTGTGTTGGCCTCTCTGCTGTCCAGAGTGTGAGTTAAGGTCAAAGACATATAGATGCTTTTGTCGTTGCTGTGGTTGGGTCCTTTCTGAAGCCCTCTATCTTCCCCCTTCTCTACTCAGGGCTAGTAAGTAAGAAGCAGGGCTTAGGTACCGGGGTTGTCAGTGGGTTCATAGTCTTTTGAGAACTGTGCCATGATTCTTCGAGCCAGAGGGTTAGTGGTCTTGAGCAGCTCGGCCGCTGAGGGGCGGGTCCTGGGAGTTGCCTTACTTCCCTTCTTCTGGAGCAAGGCCTTGAAATCATCATTTCTGCCAGCATCTAGGCTGGCACTTGGCCCTGTGGCAGCAGCGGACTCACTGGTGGGAGAGTCAGCTGTGTTCTTCACTGGCGAATGGGAGCTGGGTCTGCTGCCTGGGAAGGCCTCCCCAGGCTCTTTCCAGCCTAGTAGCTTTCTTTTGGACCTAAATGAGAGAAAGACTGGTCAGTGAATTCAGGGAATTGGGGGAGCAGACAGCTAGCAAAGCTTTGACAAACTGCCAGCCAGGGATGTGCTCAAGATCGTGCATATGACAGCTTTGTGCTGATGGGCACACCTCACCTCCTAGCTCCCAGGTCCCTTGTAGGGCCCTCTGTTCTCCACATGCTTTTCAATACCCACAACTGGAGTCACCTGCCCTATGCTACAGGTTCAGTCCTTATCAGTTCTGAGCTCAAGTACAAACTTCAAGAGTCAAATCCAGTAGCTCGGCAACTGACTGGAGACAGCCAGGGGTTTGGAACTGGTTTGAACTGGTGCTCCAGCTCCGGTAACTGGGCTTGTAAATCCAGGTACCTCATTAACAAGCCCCTGCCCTCATGCCCCTAGGCCCGCCTCTGTTCCCGATCTGCCTAAGTCCCTGCTCTCATATGCCGCCCAGTGCTCCATATCACCTCGTGATAGAATTCTGTGGTACAAGAAATTCTGTAAAGGGTTAAATGTCTCTGACTGCAGATAGAGCTGTGAGGGAGCAGATGGAGACACAATAGGCCAAGCGGTTGCTAGGAGACGAGGGGCCTCTCTCAGCACCTGGTCCTCCCCTCCTCCTCTGCTTCAACCAAAGATATCGGTGAATTTGAGATGTGAGGCCCCAGACTGTGCTCACATATGCAGGTACCTGGACTTAATCTCCTGTTGCAATTACAGGGGCAGCAATTTTTCTTCCAGTAGAAAAGGGAAAAGCAATCACAATTACAATGAGGGAAAATGATCCTGACCTGTGGATCACAGTAAACAAATCTTCAGTTGTGCGAGAAGCCACAAACACGTCATCATCCTCCTCCGAGATCCATTCGGCTGTTTTATCACTGATTAAACTTTTCTCTTCGGTGCTTGGTTCTACAGGCCTCCCTAGGCATAGGAACCAAAAGGAATGACTTTGACCATGATCGTTAGGGCAGAGTACATGCAATCTCATTATTTCCCTCAACACTCAAAGCAACCCTGGATGGACAGCAGGACAGACAGAGACTTTTGATGTCCCCATTTTGCTAGGAGGAACATGAAGTTCAGAAGGTTAATGATTACTCCCAGGCCTGTCAATGGCCCAGATCTCTGTGCTCATGCATTCTTTTCATTAAAACAGGTGATCTGAGCATGCTCATATTCTTATTTATTACAAAAAAACAGTGCTGGGGATGGAACTCAGGGCTTTGCACACACTAGATAAGCTCTCTGGCACTGAGCTATATCCCCAGCCCCCCTTGTTATAAATACATAATTAAAAAACTCCAGATACTGAGAGAAGGGTAAAGCAATTATCCTCACCCAGTGGGGGGGGGGAGGGTGAGACTTGCATGAATCTGAGGGAGCCTGTGGAGTCGGAGGAAGCATATTGGAAAAGAACCTGTGGCTTTGACATGCCCGCTTGCCTTTGTCTCGGTGATTCACTTACGTTGAAAGTCTAAATCAGCTTAAAGAAGGTCATGCGATTTTGATGTTTAGTATTAAGGGTTCAAAAATGGTGAGAAACACAGTTGAGCCTTGAGGGCATTAATAAAAATAAGCAAGTCATAAAAAAGACTCCAAATCTATGACTCCACTGGCATCCAGAGCAGTCAGATCCATAGTCCTGAAAAGTAGAACTGTGGAGGATAGCAGGGAGGGGTGTGGAGGGGTAGGAGGAGGAAGTGGGGGGAGAGGGGTTGTTTCAAGGTATAGACCTTCATTTTCCCAAGATAAAAGGCATCCTGGAGATGGCTTACTCAACATGCATGTTCTTAAACACTAATGAACTGCATGGCCAAAGACAGGTAAAATTAAGCCAGGGATTGTGGCACATAGCTACAATTCCAACTTTGGGAGTGGGGGTGGTGCTGAGGTAGGAGAATTGTGACTTACAGGCCAGCCCAGGTAACACAGTGAAATTCTGTCTCACAAAAGGGGTTGGTGCCCGGAAGGTGGTTGAGTTGGTAAAGCACCTTCCATACAAGCACGCAGACCCGAGTTTAGATTCCTGGCACTCATGGAAAAGCTGGACACTGTTGTGCATGCATATAACCCTAGTAATCTGGATCTGGGGGGACAGAGACAGGTAGATGCCCGGCGCTTGCTGGTCAGCCAGTCTAGCCCATAAATAAGCTCTGGGTCCTGTAAGAAACTCTGTCTCCAAAGATAAGGTAAAGAATGACAGCAAAAAAAAAAAAAAAAAAAAAAAATATAGCCAAAGACACTCAATACAACCTGTGGCCCCCCCTATATGTAAGAGGTTAAAATATAAGTGTTGTGTGTATCTTACAATTAAAACAAAAAGTCACCGAAACAACAGCAACCAAAAAGGAGAAACCATTAACTAGCCCAGTCTTATTGGTCCAGGAAGAGTTAGAATCAAACCATCTGAGGAAGATTTCAGAATCCCAGGAGCCTTCCAAGACACTTGAACTTGCTCTTACAGAGTCCTGAGTCCCGTGCACTACTCTAAATTTAGTGTGGCTAATGAAAACTATTGTCTGCTGAGTAGGGACTCCTAGAGCTGGGGCTGCATGCCTGGCTGGGCAGATGGGGTCAGGAAGTCCCAGCGTGCTAAGGCTTTGATTTGCTCTTGTAGTGCCTGGGCCAAGGGCAGGTTGTCCAGACTTAGCCTTGGACAATGTGTCCCGGGTCAGTCCTGATCTCCTGGACGGTAAGGCCAACCCGAAGTTCCTTTTCAGAGTTGTGCTCCTTACAGATTTGGTCATACTGGGGCATTTGATCTGTCTTTGAACTCCAGCCTCACCTTCATCCTTCCTGTGACTGAAGGGAAAAGCCAAAAGATAGCTTACTAACCTGGAGAGATGGCCTCCTTTTTACTGTCAATGGGAGGAGCCGAAGCCATCTGTTTACCAGGTGACTTCAAGTCATCACCGGCGGCAGCGGCGGAGGGACACTTGGCATCTTCCTCCAGGGTGATGATGGGGCTGAAAGGCAGCCTTGGTTCTGCCATGCAGGCATCCATTTGAGCTACAGGGGAGGTGAGAGGCAGGTAGAGCACACTGGGCTTTTTTGGTACCGGAGGTGGAATCTTGCTGATCTTTTTCTCAGCTTCTTCCTGGCTCTGGAGGCTGATTCTTTCAGGCAGGGCTCTCACCTTGGCACCCCCATCTTCTACACTGGCCTGGGGAGGTTGCTGTGTTCCTGAGAAGAAAGCACCAGAGGAACCGGCAAGAGGTGTGAAGACAAGGGTGGAGGGCGCTGTCGACTCCCCCGGGCTCCTGCCACTGGGGAAGCTGGGTGACTTTGGTTTCCGCAACACTGTGTAGCTGTCTTGGGGGAGCTGCTTCATGTGTGGAACGGAGCTCCTGGGTGTCATAGCCGTAGTAGGAGAAGTTAGTGGATGCTCCCCAGGGAGAGAGGGCGGCCTGTGAATCAAACTTGGAGGCCTTCGGGCCAGTGGAGGTTTCTCGGCTATGGGAGGCTTCACTTTTTTCTCTGGCAAGGTGAAGACTTCTTCTGCTCCAGGCTCCTCAGTGTAATCCGGGCTCTCAATGTCATCTTCTGGCTCAGACTTGCTGATTGACCTCAGGCGAACAGAACGGAGGTCAGACTGAGTGACCATGGGCATGATTGGCTGGTTTGGACTGGTTTTCTGTGCCAGTTTGGCCCCAAAATTGGTATCAGAGTGATGACGGCTCACCTTGGTTTTGCTGCGGATGGAGATACTCATCTCGGACAGATCCAGGGTGGCTGAAGAGGTCAGCGGGAGGTCAAATGATAACCGCGACTTGCAGACTTTTTCCATTGGTGACGTTGGAGGCAGTGATGACTTCCTTTCTGGTACCACTGGACGTACTCGGACACTGGTGCTTGGAGGAGGTAAGTGGCCCAGGGTCAAGGACATGGAGACAGTGGGTGTGGGCGTCTCTGACTGGCTGGAGTATCCACTGGAAGGAGACATCAGTCCAGTGGGCCTTCCAGGGGAGGCCACTTCCCTGGCTTCCACCTCAATGGAGAGCTGGGAGGGTGTGGTCGCTCTGGAGGTGGAAGGGGAGGCCAGAGACTCTGAGCTTCCCTGAACTTGAGTGCACTCAATGACTGTGGTCCCAGTGGCAGTGCTGGAGCTGGACAAGGACTGGTAGGTGTCACCAGACTTCCAGTCAGTAAGATACCAGTGGTGAGAGAACTGTGTGCCTTCCGGATCTTTGAGAGCTGCCACAGAGCCTTGAGAGTGACCTTGAGCATCTGGCTGAGACAAATGATGCCCTTGGTGTTCCAAGGAGAGGCAAAGGCTCCTGGGCCTCTGGTCCTTGGGCATTGCCAATTCCCCTTCTGGTGGGTGGACTGGCTCGTCTTTCACTAGTGAGACACTTCGCATGGGTGGAGAGGGCTTCTTTTTAGCCTTCTTGAGTGAAATGCTTTTGGATCTCTGCCTCCTGTGCCGCGCCTCTTGGTCAGTGCTGAGGGCTGCAATGTTGTCAGTACTGTTACTACCTTCAGAGCTTGTACTGGCATAAGGCAGGATGCAGGCCTCACTCGCCTTCTGTTCTTCGTCATAGTCCACTGAGGTGACACCGGAGTCTGTGGGCACAGACAGTGACCGCTCCCGGAATCTGTTGGTCCCGCCTGGGCCTGTTTCCAGTCTTGAGGTACCACGGGCCAGAAGGCCAATCTTGGGAGGTCTTTCTGGTATTTGCCTTCGTTGAGTGAGGTGCTCAGAGTATCTGGGTAGCCCAGTGCATCCTGCTGGGTTATCCCGGGTGACAAAAAGGGTAGCCGCCTCCTTAGGGACCAGAGGTGGGAGTGTGTTCAGAGACACCCAGGAATTTCCAGAGGAAGGATTTTTTCCATTTTCAGTGACTTGATTGCCCTGGCTGCTGGCACTTGGAGTCATGTATGTGAAAGCTTCTCCCTTCCAGGAAGCGGAGAACGTTGACTCTGTTGGTCCATTGCAAGAACTGGGGACACTGTACACCACTGCCATGCTCTCCATGCCAGGAGGGTCTGGGTCACCACGTGCCTGGTGAGGGTCTGCAGGCTCACTAGAAGAGTGTCTCAGTCCTGGCGAGGTGAGACTTGGAAACCGAGCTTCCTGCCCAATAGCAACTCTTCCCTGAACAACTTGTGGAGCTGAGTGGCCGGGCCTGATGTCTGAGGTGGCAGAGCAGGCCAGGCTGCCTGCTGGGCTGTTGCTGTGACCTGGAGATGGAAAACACATGTTACTACTACAGCAAGGGATCCCCCATCAGCTGTTTTATGACAAGAACATCAACTTTGTGCCAAGCAGCCTTTGCCAACAGCTTTGTCAGAATTCCTTGGTTCTTCCTTTTCACAGATGAGGATGCTGGGGGAAGTTGGGATCTTGCCCATCACCACACAGTGAGTCACAGGGTGCCCTTGAATTGGCCAGATGGCTGCCAAAGACTTTCCAGCTTTGATGACTCTTTTCAGAGGAGAAGCGTCACATGGGACTACCTCTGGGTTCCCCCATACTTTCTTCTTTCTCCCTGGGTTCATGAAACCAGCAGACCTCAGGGTTCATCAGTCCTGAGGTGAGAGCAGAAGTTTCTAAACTGCCTAAAGACCACAGCACCATGTGGCTCACAGCCCCAGCAGTGAATCTGTATTTCGAGCATCTGCTACCTTTTGCCTTTGAACATACCAGGCTTAGAATAACTCACAGATGTGAGAATACCATTCAGATGTCCAATCTCCAGAAGTTTTCTCACATTCACAGCCATGACTATTATAACATTACGATTATTACTATTTTACTGACATGATAATTCATAATAGCCAGCATTTGTTGAATATTGACTATATCCCAGGCACATGGTAGGCAGTCTACACAAATATCTTTAGTTACTACAATGACTGTATTGGGTCAATACAAGATAACAATTTGGGGGGAGGTGATTCCCCACTTTTATCTATTTGCATAAATTTGGCATACTCTTTTTTTGAGACAGGACCCCATTATGTAGTCCTTCGCTGGCCTAGAACTCATGGAGACCAAGCTGGCCTTAAACTGGAGACAATCTTCTGGCCTCTGCTACTGAGTGCTGGGATTAAAGGTGTGTACTTCATATCTAACTTACATTTGTAATGGAAAGCAATAACGTAGTGGATTTATTAGCCCGAGATCCCTGCTCTCCATACTCAATTTCTGGTCTTGCCAAGGCCCTTGGTTAACAATAATCACCACATTGGCTTTCTCAGGATATTCCAAGTCCCTCTACACAGAATTATTCCAGTTCCCCACTGCCACAATGGCACTTGCATGGCAGGAGGAGTGGGAGACGGGGAAAGGGTTAGAGGGAATCAACTGTATTGGGGTCACCTGGGTCTCGCTGAGAAAAGTTAGAGAATCCAATAATGGTCCGCCTCCGCCTCAGGGTGGACTTGGGGTTCACGGCTGTCTCTGTGTTAAACAACGAGTGTCGAAAACTTGCATGTCTATCAAACTGCTGCCCTGTAGCCAAAATAAAGACACTTGGGTGCATCCTGGTTCCTGTTTAAAAAGTACAGTGGAAACTGGCCTGGGGTAGAGAGAAGGGATGACAGCAGTAGCAATGAGCATGAATAACAGCATCCACGAAGGTGGCACTTCTTCCCCATCCCTCCCAATTTGATTCTGGGTCCCCACACATCGTCGTTTTACAGGCTACACTCAGCTCCCTCCCCTGCACTTCTTAGGTGCACCAGGCAGTACTTTTCAACTCTCGCTCCATACTGAAATAAACTGGGTAGCTTTGGAAACTCCGCAATCTGAACTCCAGAATATTCAACTTTATGGGGGGAGGGCCTAGGTGGAAGCGTTGCCAAGGAGTCCTTGGGTGGTTTTTCAGATGCATGGCCAGGGGCAAGCATCACTGCTTGTGGAGTGATGGGCTGGGGCTACATGTGATTTGATTGTGATCATAATGGTTTTCCTGGGGTACTGGGGACGGAATCGAGAGCCGTCTATATTCAAGGGAAATACTCCATCACTGAGATGCAGTCTGTACTCGTGGTTTGCTTTGGTGAAGGAAGGTCTCACTTGATTATGGACTTGCCCTCATCACCCTGCCTCTGCCTCCAGAGGGCTGTGATCATGCCCAGACTGACTTCACAGGGACCAGGTGAAGATGGTATCTCAAGAGCTGTCCTACCGACCTCAACATTTAGGAAGCCGCCCAAATAAGTCTGTCCTGCGGCTGCCTGGCCACATTACCAAAATGGGCAGTTTGTGTTGACTGAGCCCTCTCTAATTCTCTTAAAGTGCTGGGTCAGCTTTTAGTTCTGGGGATTGGTTGGGGGCAACATCAGGGTGAAGAGGTCCATGGGGCTAAACAGGCAGTTCCCTTGCCTGTCTCTAGCTTGGTGGCTGGTTGAGCTGGACCCCCGCCCCTCCACCAGTCACACCGCTGCAGCCCCTTCCCAGCAAACGGCTCCACGGGAGAAATTCAAGAACAGCCTGAAAGTGAGGTAGCCATTCAGACAGAGCACATCAGTGTTGCTGTGCGAGTCTCCCACCACAGTTTGACTTCCCTTGGCAAAATTTCCTAGGCCGTGAGCCCTACTTCCTGCCCCTCTTTCTCAAGATGTCTCGAAGAGCAGTGGATGAAGCCATATCCAGGGGGCATGATCACACAGAGACAGAACTGTCCTCATTGCCCTCACCAACCTTTTCCAACACAGCAGGGCCCGTGCTAGCTTCCAGGCCTCCTCTGGCATAATCCCTTCAGATTATTGAGGTCTTGCCTTCATCAGGCCCCTGCTGTGTTTCCTGAGATTACTGGCCCTTTTCCTTCCAGCCACTGGAGTTGGGGGCAGGAGTGGCACGTGACCCCAACCTGAAGACTGTGAGAGTGCTTGAAAGAACCTAGAATCACCTGGGAGATGTGCCTCTAGGTATGAATGTGGGGATTAACCCAATGAACTGATATGAGAAGACCCAACTTAACGCGGATAGTACCATTCCTTGGGCAGAGAATCCTGGACCCTATAGATGGAGAGAGGGAACTGAGCAGCAGCAAGCAGCCATTGTCTTCCGCTTCTTGTCTGTGGACACAACGCGACTAGCTGCTTTCCAGTTCCTGCTGCCTTTGATGAACTGACCTTGAACTGTGAACCCGTATATACTCTTTTCCTCTTAAGTTGTTTTTGTCAGGGGTACCTCATCACAGCGATGGGAAATGAAACTAAGTCATGTTAGGATTCCACTCGCCTTCTGTCTATTATTTGTATATTCCAAACCAGCTTTGCATTTCTAACACTATCTTTACCTGAAACAAACAAAATCCACAAACTTTGTTTCCACTTCAACTCAAGAGACTACCCAAGTTCAGAAAAGAATTTGGCACATTCTGCAAAGACACTTGTTCACTATTACATGGCATAAGTTACTGGCAGTGCAGAGAGAGAGTGAGGGAAGAACAGCCATAGTCCCCTCTTTGGCAAGCCTCCACTCCCTGGGGAGTCATGACCTGGACAGTGCAGTGTGAGCCAGCAGCAGACAGAGTGGCCCTCCCTCCCCAGCACCCAGTGCTTTTGGAGAGGCTGGGCCTTTTGCATGAAGGGAAGCAAACAGGTGGTGCTAAGCAACTCTACCAGAGATGTTGATGGGCACAAGGTCAGACTGCGTGGAGCAGGGCTGAAGCCAGTGCTTCTCCTTTAGGACGGGTAGCGGGAAGGGACCATTCCAGGAAGTTTGCTGGTCGGCTGTAGACAGGCTCAGGCAGGCCTCAGGGGCCCTCACACCTTGGGTTGTGGGCTCATCCTCGCTCAGCTGCGGTTTTGCAGGCTGTTGGGAGAGAGGGTGATGGAAAGGGTATGCTTCTGACTGGTGAGGAGCTGGTGCCCATAGGATGGCTGCTTAGGCAGAATAGTTGGAGGCGTCCTCTTGAAGGCAGAAAGCATGTATAGGCTGCCTGGCTAGGCACCTGCTGTGCAGGGCCCTTCCCAGTGGGACCTCGTGGTAACCCTGCTAGTAAGCAGTGACGAACAGCAGCTTCCAGGGGGTCACATAAGCAGTTCAAGATCCCTGTCGGTAGGTGCACGCTGGCTCTCCCAGGTTGGAGAAGAGGCAACTCACCATCAATACAAACTCCAGACGCTTGGCAGACTGGGGCCTTTGGCTGGGAGTAGGCTCAGGGGCCTCATCAGAAGAGCGGAAGGTCTGCCCCAGAAGTCTGGCCTCCGAATACTGTTCCTCATATTCTTCTGAAAAACAGCATAGTGGAGACACACTCTAGGGGGCCTTAGCCAAGTGCCAGGCTGGGGGAGAAAAAAATCCTGCACTAAGCTGCCCAGACTGACTCACATCACTTCTTTGAGCTATTTCCTGGCCACTGAATTCAGAAATAGAAAAAAGTGCTTGATTCCTGGGACCATGAGGGCAGAGGAGGAAAGAAAGTCAGTAAATCCAAACTGTGCTTCTTTGGGACCACACCCTCTCTTAGCGGGCCCCCACCTTAAGCTCTCAATCAGGAGCTACCTAACACTCGGGGTGTAGCTGTCCTTTGATAAAAGTTCCATTTTCTGAGACTCTGCAGCGCTTTGGGTGTTCTGCAGTGCTACCAAGGACCAGTGTGCGTGAGGCAAGAAGAGACCCACACCGAGAAGTCCAGTCTGGAACTCTGTCTTGGACTGCAAGAACTTTACATTCTCTTTGTTTTCTGTGAGACAAAGTCTTGCATGTAGCCCAGGCTGGCCTCAGAACTCAAGATCCTCCTGTCTCAGGCTCTTGAGTGCTGGAATTACGGGCTTGTGCCACCACCATACCTGGCCACAAGAACTCCTACTTGATGTCTTTTAGGTCTGGTTCCACTGTGGATGGGATGAGGTCTAGGGCGACTAAAGGTGAGGAAATGGTAGGCGGTGGCATAGAAGACAGCGAAGTTCCCGAGCAACGCGAGGAAATCAGTATGTGTAAGATTTCAGTAGGGTTGACCAAAGCAGTGGCTTAGGTGAAAGGCAGAAAGCGAGAGCTCAGTATGAACATTCAAGGCTTGGTGTGCTCTGAAGAGACTCCGACTCTGGTAATGGGGCTTGCTCTCATGGCTGCTGATTCTTTACTCTATGCTCGCACTCCCTCTTCAGAAGCTCTTCCAGGTGCCTTATCAGTCTTAGGGCAGACACCCGAAGAATACTCCTCCTTCCTTTGGACTGTGGCTACTGAGCATGTTGGAACGGTTTTTCTTTGCCAGGAGGTGGAATGTGCGCTCTCTCTGAATTTCTGCTCACTAGTCCTAATTCTGCCTTTGGTGAGAGCAGCACACTCACCCCACCCCCACCTTGCTGGACACAGGGCTCATGATTATCTCTCAGCATCTTGCTTCTCTAAGGTCACCACTGCCCCTTTGCAGAGAGTTAGGAGTTTGGGCTGCATCCCAGTTGGGAGGTCCGTCAGGTGTTCTCTATTCTGCACCGAAGTTAGCGTTGGCTGTTATGGCAAAACCAGAACTGAGAAGACCTTCTGTACATTTAGTATTCACCAGACACCTCTTGGGGATCCAGCTCTGTGTCCAGTGTTCCTGAAGAACTCAAGAGCAGTAAGAGAAACTCAAGGGTAGCAAGAGTTTTGTTGTTGTTGTTGTTTTTGTTTTTTTGGTGGTATGGGACATAGAAATCTGGGCCTTACTACCACTGAGCTACACCTCCAGCTTGGGGATGTGATTTCCACAGAAGCTCATTGTGATTGGGAGGTTATTACAGGAGCAGAGTGTATGGAGTCCAGGTTAGGAGACCCTACGGATGTTCCCTTTGTTTTCTGGTGCCAGAATTCCAAGGCATGGGAGATATGACAACAGCAGGCCTGGAGGGAGTATGGGTCTCCATTGAGGTAGTCTCCCATTCCCCTCTCTGTGAATTGCTAGAAACCCTGCCCTGCCTCAGCCTGTATCCTTTCCCTGTGTGGACTACTGATCAAAAAGGGAGGGAGAGAGAAACAGAGTCTTATATATCATCATCAGTCTGGAAGGTGAAAAGAGAGATGCTTTGGAACTGTTTTCTTTCTTTCGCGGCTCCCTGTTTCTTCTTTGCCCTCCTCCTGCTGCGCAGCCGCCTCTAAGCAGCCCCCCTCCCTCGCAGTACCTTGCAACAGGCTCTGGAGATTGAGCTGCGCCTCGCGAAGCAGTTCCTCTACACTCGGGGGCCTGCCCGAGGAGAGGAACACGTTCACTGGCTGTCGCCATGACGACCTCGAGTGGGCAGTCGCTGTCGCATTTTCCCGACCCGAGTTAGCTGCAGCTAGGGAAGGAAAGAGTGAGTGAGAGCGCAGCCGCGGGAGCCAGTGGGCTCCCTCAGTTCCCGAAGGCCCGCCCCTGCGGGGGGCGCGCGTGGCTGTGCTTAAAAGGCGAGAGATCGCTGTCCGCAAGATTTTTCCTCGACAGATCCTGCTGCAGTCCGTTCCCTCCCGCTCCGCCTGCTTCAGTCCGCTCCGCCGCTGCCAGCATCTCAGCCGTGCCCTGTGCCTGCCACCTCCGGGTCCCGCGCCGCTGCCCGCCCTCTCCGACCCCTGCTGCGAGGTAACGCGTCCCCGGACCGAGCCCCTGTGGGTGTGGCCCGGGCTCGCTTGCGCCCCGTCGCGGACCCTGTGGCCGCACTTTGGTCGCCTCCTGCGCCCACCTCCTCATTTCTGCCTCCTCTCGCCGTCCCTATAACTCCCTGCCCCCAACTGCGGGACACTCAAAGCCCCAGGAACTAGTCACGATGTCAGAGGCGGCGGGAAATCTCAATAGCCTCCTCTTGGCGAATGTGGCCCTGCGAGAGGAGTTAAATGCTCTTCGAGGAGAGAATGCCCACCTGGGCCTGCAGCTCGGAAGAGCCTTGGCCGAGGTTAATTCCTTGCGGGGCAATGTCTCGAGCTACGTCCAGTGGCAGGGACCCATAGTGCCCGTCCTTGCGGAGGAGAACTTTGAGTTACTGCTCAGTGAGACCGATCCCGCTCCCGAGGAGGAGGTGCCTTTCCTGTGCTGGCCTCCTCCTCGCACAGATCCCGAGTATGTCTCAGATGATCTTTTGATTAACGTGGTCCAGGACTATACCAATCCCGACGGGTCCACTGACCCTCCTCTGTCACCCAGCCTGTCCCAGTCGGAGCTGCACTTCCCCGCGTCAAAGGAGCCACCCCTCCAGGTCCTTCTGCCACCGTTGGAGCGGCCAGACATAGAACCCTTTTCAGGCGACCCAGTCTACCTGGCTGAATTTCTGATGCAGCTAGAGACTTTCATAGCAGATCACGAGGATCACTTCCCTGGGGGCGCGGAACGGGTGGCCTTTTTGATTTCCTTTTTCACAGGGGAAGCGAGAGACTGGGCTATCTCAGTCACTCAGGAAGGAAGCGCCTTGCATGACAACTTCCCGCGCTTCCTCGATGAAATCCGTAAGGAATTCTGCGGCCCCATCCCCTCGCGCGTGGCTAAAAAGGCCATCCGTAAGCTGAAGCAGGGAGACTGTACCCTGGGCAGCTATGCAGATGCTTTTCAATTCTTGGCCCAGTTCTTGTCCTGGGATGACTGTCGCCTCCAAAACCAGTTCCTCAAAGGCTTGTCAGATTTTTTCCGAAAGGAACTCTTATGGTCAACTGAAATGGCAGACCTGGATGAGCTGATTCTTGAGTGTGTGGAGATAGAAAGGAAAGTGCGTGTCCCCAAGCCAGTCCCACCCCCTGAAGTTCAAGGTAGCTTCTGCCCTTTTGCTCCAGTTCTTAACGAGGATGAAAACGAAGGCGTGGAGTACTATTGTGAGAATGAGGATGAGGGTGATGAGGCAGGCGGCCACAGGCTTTATCTGATGGACCAGAGGATGCACATGAAGGCTTTCTCACAAGAGCTGAGGGAGGAGGAGGAGGAGCAGCAGGAGGAGGAGGAGGAGATGAGGAGAGAGGAAGAAGAGATGGAGGATGAGGAAGATGAGGATGATGAAGAGGAGTATGAGGATGAAGATGAGGAGGAGGAAGAGGAGGAAGAAGACAAGGAGGAGGAGATGAAGAAGAACGAGGATGGTGGTGAAAATAAGTATGAGGAGGAAGATGAATTTGAGGTTAGGGTCCTGGAGCTAGAACAGGAGCAAGGGAGGGCGGAGATCCAGCATGAACATGTGTATGTGCATGACTACACGCATGCGCACATGCATGCACTTGCTGCCCACCATCACGGCCTACATGGAGAGCTGGTGGAGATGGAAGAACCTGTCCTTGTTGACAGTTCAACCCAGACCGTTAGCTCTGCAATCGGCTACCATGCTGAGAATTACCTGGGTGTATCACCTTCCATAATACATTCTGGCAGACAGAGGAACCAGAATCGAGTCCCACTTCTGGAGGGTCTTCCAGATACCAATTCTCCCTTCTACAGCTCACCACCACCACTGATTCACCATGCAGGTCACTTGGGGCAACGCCAAATGCAGAGACACCCCTCAGTGCTATTCTGCCTCACTCCTAGACAGGGGGGCCACCGAGCTCAAGGCCGAATTCGCGTGTGAACGCTGGGGTGAGTTGGCCGCGGGGAACACACCCTTCTACTGCATCCCTTCCCCCTTGCTATTGCTGCTTTACCTGCCCCATCTACTGACCAGGCCTTAAGAAAGCTCCAGGCCTGAAGAACTCCAAGAAGACCTGCAGAATTCCACAACCAGAGAGTAAAATAGGCCCAACCAAGGCCATCTAGGAAAGGAGAAGTCATGTCCTCTTGCCATGAGCTCTGCTCAGTCCTCGCATAAGTTGGAGAGCAAGTGTCTGGGCCTGTTCTTGTCAATACACTGGTCACCTTTGTTTTCTCCTCTAGTGATCCCCAATCGTCGCCTCTCCTGTGTGTCTTTGCCCTGTGTTCTACAGTTTTATCCTGACCGGCTCAATAGGACTTCATCCAATGCCTCACTGATCTGCCCCAGTGACCTAAAGGGCAGGCTACATTAAACTCTTGATGCCACTGAGGCTACTTACTAGACAATGAGCAGGATGGCACCAAGAAATATATACTAGCTCTGTTTCCAGCAGAAAGGCCTAAAAGGGGAGTGTGCACCTAGTGCACTGAGAATACAAAACCACATGTGCAATGGACAGCTGGACTGAGATTTGCTCTCTCCGGCTGATGGTGGCACACTGACTCCACTCTGAGTGCTGGGTTGGCCATCCCTTAGACTCCTGCACCAGGACACTCAGAACAGGCTTTGGCCACTTTTCCCGTAAAGGATTGCTAGAGGGGGACGGGGAGGCAGAGATGGCGGCGGCAGCAGCGCCACAACTCAGTTTGACATCCTGAGGAGTGAATCCCTATAGGACCATGGCCCTTCTGGCCTGGCTCGAGGCCTCTGAGGAGACTGTGTCCTCAAGGCTGTGGAGGTGGCATTGCTGGCCTGCTCTTGAAGCCCCTCTGACTCTGCAGAGTTCTCAGTTCTGAAAGAAGAAAACAGGGCCAGCTCCTTAGAGACTGCACCCATGCAGCACTGCTGTCTAACACCTCCATGGCTCTCACACCTCCAGTCTCCCCCAGGCCTGTTGCTGAACTGCAGGTAGCCAGCATGGCTTAAGGGGTGACTGCCTCCTACACACTCCAGGGGCTTCTTGGGCACACATTCAGGTGCCCTTAGAAAGAGACCTGCTGTTCAGTGTGGGTCCAGAAAGTACTGCTTCTCCAGTGAAAACCACACATGTACTATATCAGATCTGGCCACAACATGGCAGCCCAATCCACTGCTGTCCCAACTTGTCCCTGGACACTTAACTTGCTGCACAATACCAGGCAGCTGGGCAAGCGCAGCCTTGGTGTCTGTGGCCGGCAGGAAGGAAACTGGAAATGAAGTATGGTCCTCACTGGAGTCTGAAGATGAAAACCCAGCCCTAGAATTTGACCTAAGACCAGAGGAAGGAAACTAGGAAGAGGAGCCTTAGGCAGACCTAGTCCTCAGACTGGTTTAAGGTGAGATCTCTATTCATCAGCAAAAGGTAAGGTGCCTTTTTGCTTTATTACTTTTGTTTCTTAGCCTGAGGTCAGTGGGATTGGATTCCTAAAACCTGTTGCTACCTTTTACAATGGTTCCCTCCAAGAGAAGAGTTAACATATAGTCATTATGGAAAATGTGGGAAGCAGAGAACATTTTAAGGACAAGATATCCCCCTTGCACACATGCAGAATCCCATCACACAGAAGCATCACTTGCTCATTTCTTTCTAGTGTGTTCTCACTGCCTTTTCTCAAAGCTGAGGTCAGCCTGCTGGAGGTCCAGCAGGACTGAATGGCTGTCACCTATGCAGTATGGAATCATTTCACCCTCCTGAGCTGTTAGACATTTATGTTGTTTGGCTTCCCCATTCCCACAAGGGCAGGAGGAAAGAACCATGTGAAGACTTTGTTCTGTGTCTGTTTTTTCAGCTTATATCCTCAGGCGAGAGTTCCAGAAGGGAAAACACTGTTCTTCGAAGCTATGGACCCTGTTTGCTGATGTCAACATGCTGGTCATGCAGCCCGTGTGCCTGTGGAGAAGTGCAAAGGGCAGGTGCCTTGTACCTCAAATTCCAGAGACCTCTTTGGCACAGGCCTTGCCTGACCCCATAATGCATCTCACTCTGAACACGTGTAGCCTCAGCCAGGGAGCATGCATGAGCAGGAAACTGGTTTGTAGGCCTCTGGGGCCAGAGGGGCCTTGGACTTCCTTTGCCTTTTTCCCTTCTTTCCCAGATTTTCAATATTTTTTGTGATGTGACAGCTACAGGAGCTGCCCGAAGCTTTGAGTGCCTCCTTGGGTTGAGGGTGGGGGTGGGGGTGGGGGTGGGGGTGGGGGAGGGGGAATGCATGCAGGGTATAAGGGTAGCCCAAGGACACCAGAGGCTTGGGAGAAACAAATATGTTACTGTTGTGACCCGTTACTGTTGTATTATTGTGTTGTGAAGATAAATTGTTCTGTACGCTAAAGCTTTCTCTCCTCAATAAAAAAAGGGTGTGTAAAGATTGTGTCTGTCTGCTACTGAATGAACATAGATGGGGACCTGCAGTACTTACTTCCCGGACACCTAAGCTGATCTGTGCTAGCCCGAAGCCTTGAAATTCTCTTGGCAAAGAAGGTCCAGCAACTACAGTGCTTGGAAGGAAGGAAGGAGTGTAGGCAGGGTGAAGAGGGAGGGCCCTTCCACTTTGGGACGCTAGATGGTGCTATGGGACTCCACTGAGCTGGCTGGAAACAAATTCCCAGAGCAGGCCAACCAGGTCCAGCAAGACCTCCCGGCTTCTTTCTCATAGACTGTGGAGTCAGAAAAAACTACACCCCATTCTGGGACTCGCTCAGCTTTCTCAGAAGTGAGTTCAGACATTTTTTCCCCCCGCTGAAACCCTACTACTTGTGAGTGCTGGGCTAGGCACTTAGGGGTGACCATTATCCTTCATGCAGAGAACCATCCTGGGCAGCAGGTGATTTATTATTTTCACCCTCCTCAAGTTAAGGATTAGAGGCTTAGAAGTCACTGCCCTGGAGGTGAAAGTGAGTGGCCTCTTCACAATCCTGTAGCTTTGGGTAGCCATCCCAGAACAGCTCCTCCCTGCCCCCACTCCAACCATTCAGCTGTTTAACAAGCCAGGCCTGTCTCCTGATTCTGCCCTGCGCTGCCTCCTTATAGGATTCCCATGGAGAAACAGTGTCTTTTTTTTTTTTAACTGAGGAACCCAAATCTCAGGAATCTTAGGTTCCATGGGGGACTCTGAGTCAAGCATACTGCATCTGGGGGCTCCAGTCAGGTGGTGGCTCTATTCCATAGAGAAGCCCAGCAAGGCTGGCCCAGTGGCTGTGCTGAGCATGTGCAGATTGTCCATTCTGGGGAAGGACGAGACTATACAGGCTGTGAGCTGTCCCCGTGAGCACCGGGACTCTTTCTAGGGCTTTAGGAGGTCAGACAGGATACCCAGCAGCCCTGAGGTTTCTCATGAGGTTGCAGGTGGGGGCAAGTGGGATCAGTTTGTACAAGGACTAATGAGAGCAAGTAAAGGACAGCAGGAAAAAAAGGGTCAACTGTGTGCCAGCCCCTGCGGGCTTTTCTTGTGGGCCACGCCCTCTTCGTTTGTTTACACTGTTGAGTTGTCAGAACCAGCGCACCGCATGGTACACAGCAGGCTAGCAGCAGCAGTTTGGTCCAGAACTGAAAAAGCAGGTGTATAAACAAGCCTCTGTGTGCAGAACTAGAAGGGACTGCTAAGGATACCTGTCAATGTCACGATGCTTAGAGGACTAGAGGATGCCAACCTCTAAAATGAAAACACAGTCAGGATTTAGGAAGAAGAAAACAACCCCTCCCGCCTTAGACAAGCCTGAGTGTAGGACATGTGGCTTGAAGAAGCTAAGTGGGAAAGCACACAAAAATGGGAATGGATGGGGCTGAGCGCACACGGGCAAGTGGGCAGGGCGTCCAAAGACACCACTGCTTTTCTGGGTTGTTGCTGCCACCCAAAGGTGGCCAGGCCCTGCCTGGGATCCTGGGCACCCAACCTAAGGGAACCTTGCACCTCACAGCAGCCGTTTGTATGCCAAGAAAAAGGACATGCCAGGAGAGAAGAAAGGAAGAAGTAAGTGGGGTAGAAGGATGAAAAGGGTCTTGAGGCTTCCCAAAACCCTTTTCCCAAGATATGGAGGAAGACGGAGAAGATTCTGCTGCCTGGGATACTGGCTTGGCTGTTCATGGTTTACTCAGTCTGACCTTTAAATGGTCTTTTCGTGAGGAAACAGATCTGAAAGTTCACACAATTGGCTCAGGGTCACCCCAACAGTGCGACATCCAGAACCTGTGCTCTCAATCTCTACCACCTATAGAATCAATCTCTGTGATTCCTATTTCTGAAAAGCTTCCTAGGCAATTCTAATGTGGGGACTAAGTCACCCAGATGACATTTACCGGCCAGTGCCCTCCCAGCCTTCCCATACAGCTCCCAAAGCAGGCACCAGGCCGGAGATGCTAATATGTAGTTCTAATGTATAGTATACGATTGAGAAATGCATGTAACAACAATTCCTCAGCATATACCATAGTCCGGTGTAAGCTCATCCCTCCCCCAATGCCTGCTTCAGCTTCTAAGAGGGATGGTCATAGGGTGGGTGCAGACATTTGTTTTGGAGAAGCTGGGCCTATCAATGTGAAGCCTGTGCCCTCCATAGCCAAAACTGGCTTATGGGGCTCAGGAAGAGATGGCATGGGTGCCTCTTGGGGATAAGCACCCAAGGAATTAGGTGAGAAACTCCCCCTACACAAGGACCTTCAGCTAGCATGTCCTGCATCTTGCCCGGGCTAGGGAAAGCTCAGCGGGCCATCTCTCCCCAGGGACCCTGGGCAGAAACACAAAGCCTGGAGTTCTCAAGTTGCCTTGGTAACAGGGGATCTACTTGGAAGAAAACAGTTTCTTAAAGGCTTAAAAGGGTGGCTATTTCCTCTGACAGTGAGCAGGCTCTGACCTGTTCCCTGCACCCCTCTTCCTGCCTGCCACACACAGATGTAGAAGAGGGGCCTCTTGCTTCAGCAGTCCTCCTAATGGGGAATGGGGGTAGGGTGGGGACTGGGAAGTGGGGCCCTGGATGTTAATATGAGAAAGGTTAAAATGGAATGTGTGAAGTGCTGGGGAGGGGCTTAGCTCACAGGACCCACACATAGCCCAAACAAGGAGGGCCAGTTCCCTTGCAATTCCTTTCTCCCCACTTAGCGCACACAAATGAAACCTGGCTGGGGAATGGACTAAGCCAGACAACCTAGCCAATCCAGACCCTCAGGTGAGTCTCTCATCTCTTGCCTGGACCACTGTAGCTCCTTGCTGGTTGTTATAAGCAGCCCCTCCCTAATTTCTGCTCCTACTAATCAAGCCATTTTCCATGTGTCTGAGGTGGTGTTATGGTGTGTGTGTGTGTGTGTGTGTGTGTGTGTGTGTGTGTGTGTGTGCGTGTGCGTGCACATGGGCACGGACACACATGCTGTTTTGAACTTACAAATCTCATCCTCATTGACTCTCCTGGACCCGATTCTGACATTCCGACATTCTTCTTTCTGGTCATAAGGTAGGCATGCTCACTCATCTGCCCAGCCATACTCCTTCCTTCTAGTCTGTCCTGTCTCCAGACACGTCCAATCACTTCCTTCTTCTCCTTACACACCCTTTCATGCCTCTGGGCCTTTGACCTTCCCATTCTTCTGCTTTAAAAACTCATAAACATTCATTCTGGATGCAATGACATGACCCTACAGTCTTAATTATATGAGAGGCTGAGGCTGGAGGATTGAGCCCAAGAGTTCAAGACCAACTTGCGCATTCTAAGGAGAACCTTCTCAAGAATGAGGGAAGGAAAGGAAAGAGGGATAGAGGAAAAGGAGAAAAGGAAAGGGGAACGGTGTAGGATTTACAAACATCCTTGGCTCCACTCCAGCGGCAATCTGCTCAGCGCCAAGATTACTTCATGAAGTCACCTCTGCTCCCAAACAGCCCTGCCCTTCTCACTTCCTCCTTGCTGAACCATGAGCCTGGAGCTCCACTTCAGAACAAGGGTGTTTGGATTGCAACATGAGCTTATTGCTGCAGGGCTGGTGTAGCGTGAGAACGTGGGCTTTCCCCCGGGAATATGGATGCTGCATTAGGAGTAGCCTTTGGAAGTTGGCCTGGCCCCTTAGGCCTGGCTGCTGTGGTGCTTATGAAGCTGGGAGGTCCATATAACAAACTGGAGGGGAGACAATAGGGACTGGAACCATGAGAAATTCATACCCCGCCCTTCTGCCATCAGACTTCTGAAACAATGAACCCCAAGGAATTTAAAATTTCCCAGGAATCCCAGAAGGGAAGGGCTGAAGCCCTGGTGTCCGTCAGAGCAGGAACCTGCCTCCCAGGAAGAGTTCTGACAACTTATCAGACCAAGCTGCAGTACAGACCAGAGCCCAGACTGTAATGGGTCAGTGATGACTCCCCACGTCTGTAGCCCCAAATATGGACTTGGACTCGCTCTTCCTCTTCTCAGTGTGGCCACACTGAAAACCACTTTTATCTGGTTTTCATTATTTCTTCTCTCTTTAATTGCTATATTGAGGACAGGGAGCAAAGACTAGCTTCTTCAGACTGCCAGGCACCCAGCTGCTCCTTCTCAACTGAGCTCCTTGGCAGTGTCCATCATCTCTCTGGGGGCCATGACCTCCTCTCACTTTGTAGTGAAGAGTGGCCTCCACTGGGCTTAAGGTTTACACAGACTTAAGCCTTGAACTTGGTCTCTGCCGCTCTTGTGATGCATACCCTGTGTTTCTCTAAGTCTTGTTTTCTTTTTTCTAAAAATGGAGGTAATAATAGAACATATTAATGAGCTCGTTGATATGAACCAGGAATGATTATAATAGCCAATACCTAGTCAGCTTTCCACTTATTAATCATCACAACATTCGTATGAGTAGCACTACTAGGCCTGCTTTGGTAGATTAAGACACACGGCACAGAGGTGAAGCTGACCAGTCTAACACTAGCATGCAGATAGGCAAAGTTGTGGGCTTCAGAAATGAAGGCCCAGAGAGCTGGGCATGGTGACACACAACTGTAATCCCAGCACTGAGGCAGGTGGATGGCAAGTTCTAGGCCAGATTTGGCTACCTAGTAGAACCCTGTCTCAAGGAAATCAAAACAACGACACACCAGGACTCAGGCATGGTAAGCTGAGGCAGGAGGACCGAATTCAAGGCCAGCCTTGGCTATCTAGTGAGACCTTCTAAACAAACAGGTAAAAGCACACAAACATGAAAACAAAACACAAAAGTAGGCCCAAGGAGCAGAGTTGCTCTAAGATCTAGGGTAGGTGTTTTTTTTTTTTTTGTGTGTGTGGGTTTTTTCGAGACAGGGTTTCTCTGTGTAGCTTTGCACCTTTTTCCTGGAACTCACTTGGTAGCCCAGGCTGGCCTCGAACTCACAGAGATCCGCCTGGCTCTGCCTCCCAAGTGCTGGGATTAAAGGCGTGTGCCAAAACCGCCGGCTTAGGGTAGGTAGGTCTTAAGCTTTCCAAAGTCACATGTGGACTCCTCTGGCAGTTCAGCAAACCTGGATCCTTTCCCAAAATTACATTTTTAAGAAACATTCTTCCTTGCCTTACATGCATAAAACAAAATAAAACATGTAGTGTGACAAAGGAGATCAATCATATGAGACTGTCATTTTTTTTTTTAAATCATTTCGTGGTCCAGTTCTATCTCTAATAACAGATTAATCATACGGCTTTAGTGGCAAGGCTAGAGATTCGAGTCTGGTGATTTCTGAGACGTAACAACTGTATCACAATATAAAAACAGTTGTGATTTCTGTTGGTGAGAAAATCCTGATTCGGCTAATATTCTTGTTGCCTACATTCATACTTCGAGGAAGTGCTAATATTCTGTTCGTGGTTAGGGGAGAAAAGATCAAATTGGTTTTCTACCCCAGTTCTCAGATCCCCTAAATTCTAGCTGTAGACTCACTAGAGATCCATGGAGTTAACATCCAAGAGTCCTGCCTGCCACAGGGTATCAGAGGCAAGACAATGGCTGCCCTGTCAGCTGTGGGGACAAGCTGCGGTTGGCAGAGGGACAAGTGTGTGGTTTCTCTTTCAAGAACTGTTTACAGAAATCATGAAGTCTGGCAGCTCCCTCTTCCTCTTGGTCCTGAGTCAGCAGCCCGGGGTGGGGCTGCCGCTGTCACAGTTGGTTTGGGTTTCTAGCTCACCACACACCCATCCCAGAGAGTTGATTCTTTTTTTTTTTTTCTTTTTTTATTTTCTCACCAAGGAAGTGGTGGTGGTGTTTGCTTTGTCTTAAAATGAAGAGCTGCTTGCAAGAGACACAGATGTTTCATCAGTCTGGAAATAATCTAGAAGTAGACATGTTATCAACTCTAACCACATTTTCTGAACTCATGAATGCTTTGCCCTAGGACCTGGGCCAGACTTGGGACATGCAGAGAAAAGGGGAAAAATTACCAACTGGGTCAGTCACCCTAGATTATCAGTCAGAATCAGCCCTTGCCCTGTATCTCAAATGCCTTTTCCTGCCTTCCCGAGTCTCCCACCTGTCATCTGAGTCCCTGCCAACCAGGACAGCACAGTACTGGGCACTGTGACCAAGAAGACGTATGGTCAGTACAGTAGGAGGCCTTCCTTGCCTCAGTTCCCATTCAGGACACAATGTAGGTGCTCCATATGATCAAGCCATGGGCCTATCTACAAAGCTTTGCTTGAGAGTCCCTGCTGTTAGAACCTGATGCCTTAGGCTCTGTTCCAGGCCCTCATACTTACTCAGAAATGAGCCACTTTGGCTGAGGGCCATGTACTAAAAAGCTGCAGCTTAATTTCCACAGTGAGAGATAGGAATGTGACAGCCCTGTGCACCATAGCCACTGGTTAGTAAAGACACTAGTTCAGAATAATCTGCTTCCATTAGCACAAGGAACGGAAAAGTATGCTTTGGGGTTCAGGCTAAGAGCTACATAAGCAGGAATGAGGAGACTTACTTTCTTGCCTGTAAAGGACATGCATATGCATTCTTAGATGTTCAAACACAGGCAGAAGGAGGCCAATGAGATTTCAAACACTCTTGGTTAGACTGACCAAGAATAAGAGACAGAAGGCTCTCAACAACTAAACTTCAGAAGTAAACATGGGGATATTACAATTGGCCTTATAGGAGCAAAAGGAATAGGCAGGAAGAATCTGGGAACAGTTATATGCCAAAAAGACAACCTAGATGAAACACTAAATTCCTAGAAAGACACAAACTGTCAAAAATGCCTGAAGATGAGGCCACCAATATGTCCCAGCAGATAAAAGTGTTTGCTGTGCCAACCTGGTGACCTGACTTCTATCCCTAGAGGCCATGGTAGAAGGAGAGAATTGACTCTAGAAAGTTGTCCTCTGACCTCCACATCTTGTAGTGGTTTGAATAGGAATGGCCCCCATAGGCTCATATACTTGAATGCTTAGTCATCAGGGAGTGGAACTGTTTGAAAGGATCAAGAGGTGTGGTCCTGTTGGAGGAAGTGTGTCACTGAGGGTGAACTATGAGGTTTCAAAAGCCCATGTCAGGTCCAGTCTATCTGTTTCTGTCTTTCTCTCTGCTGCCTCCAGATTAGGATGCAAAGCTCTCAGCTACTGCTCCAGAGCCACATGTGCTGCCATGCTCCTCACCATGATGACAGTGGACCAATCCTCTGAAACTGTAAGCAAGCCTCCAATTAAATGCTTTCTTTTGTAATCTTGGTCATGGTGTCTCTTTATAGCAATAGAACAGTGGCTAAGACACACATGCTCTGTGGCATGCTCATGACTGCACTTACACACACACACACTATTGAAAAATAAAAAAAAATTAAAAGTGACTAAAGAAGTAATAGAAACTTCAAATGATCTTATAATAACTAAAGAGACTAAGTTACCTGTGGTGATATACTGTGTACCCTATTAAACTTTGCCTGAAGATCAGAGAACAGAACAAGCCACTAGATCAAATATAGAGGCTAGGCAGTGGTAGAACACACCTTGAATCCTAGCACTTTGGAGGCAGAGATCCACGTGTAACCCTGTGAGTTCAAAGCCACCCTGGACTACAATGAGGTTGACTCAGTCTAGGAGAGAAAACAGAACTAGGCAGTGGTGGCACACTCCTTTAATCCTAGTACTAGGAAGTACACACATGTCTTTAATCTTGCACTAGAGAGGTTAAGACAGGAAGTGATATTGTGGAAGGAGAAAGGTATATAAGGCATGAGGAGACAGAACTAGAAAACTTTTCAGCAGAAGCATCCCTTTCAGCTAGAAGCCCTTTCGGCTGGAGCTCTTTCAGGTTGAGGAGTTGGTGAGGTAAGAACTAGTGGCCATGGCTTGCTCTGCTTCTCTGATCTTTCAGCTTTCACCCTGATATTGGCTCTGGGTTTTTATTAATAAGATCTATTAGAATTTGTGTTACAGTTACCTACAAAGAAAAGCCCAGGGAGCTGGGAAGATGGCGTATTGTTGTTCTTGTAGAGGACCCAGGTTCAGTTTCTGGCACCCACATGGCAGCTTAGGTCCAAGGAACCTAACACCCTTTTCTGGCTTTCATGAACATGGCATGCATGTGGTGCACAGACTTCCATGCAGGAAAGGCATTCATACACATAAAATACAATTAAATAAATCTTTAAAAAAAGAATGGATAAATAAAATGTAGTATATACACAATGGAATTTTTTAAAGAAGGCCAGAAACATATGGATTCGCTGGTGAAGACTACCAAATATTTAAAGAAAACACCAATTCTTTATAAACTTTTTCAAAATATTGATGAGAATGTAACACTTTTCAGCTTATTCCATTAGGCCAGTACTACTCTGACACTAATACCAACAATAAACAACACAAGTACAGATCATCATCTCTTATCAGTATGAATGCAAAAATTCTCAACGAAATATTAGCACACCAAATCCAGTAATATATGAAAGGAATCATATACCACTACCAAGTAGAATTTATCCTAAGAATGAAAGATTGTTTTAATATCTGAAAATCAATGTAATGCATCATATTGATAGAATGAAAAACAAAATCATGATCAATCTTAGAAGGTGTGGTGATGTATTATGTACCCTAATAAACTTGCCTGAAGATCAGAGGACAGAGCCAGCCATTAGATTAGACATAGAGGTCAGGCCGTGGCGGCACACACCTGTAATCCCAGCACTTGAGATCTCATGCCTTTGCTTGGGAAGCACATACACCCTTAATCCCAGGAAGTAATACGGCAGGGTAGAGAAAGGTATATAAGGCGTGAGGAAATAGAAACTCACTCTCTTTAGGCTGAGGATTTTATAGAGGTAAGAACTAGTGGCTGGCTGTTCTGCTTCTCTGATCTTTCAGCTTTCACCCTGATATCTGGCTCTGGGTTTTTTATTAAAAGACCATCTAAGATTTGAACAACAAAAAGGCACAAAAATGATTTGATATTAAAAAAATTCAATATCCTTGTGATAAAAGCATGCAAACAAACTAAGAATAGACAAAAGGCATGGAAGAGAAACTCACAGTCACATCACTTTTAATGTGTTGAAACACTGAATACATTCCCCTAAGATCAGAAACAAGAGCAGGGTATCTGCTCTTTACCACTTCCATTCAACATTACCCTGGAGTGTGGTGGTGGTTTCAATGAGAAATTCTCCTCACAGACTCATGGATATGAACACTTGGTCCCCATTGGTGATGCTGTTTGGGGAACTTATGGAACCTTTTGCATCACTGGGGGTGGGCTTTGAGGGTTTTATGGCTTCACCCCACTTCCTGTTCCAGCTGTCTGCTTTCTTTATACAGACAAAATGTAATTTCTCTGCTTCCTGTTCCTGTTGCCATGCCTTCCCCACTATTATGGACTTTACCACTCTGGAACTATAAGCTAAAATTAATCCTTTCTTCTTTGAGCTGCTTTTTTTTTTTTGAGCTGAGGATCGAACCCAGTGCTCTACGACTGAGCTAAATCCCCAACACTTGAGCTGCTTTTGATCATGGTATTTTATCATAGCATCAGAAAAGTAACTAATACATACAGGTTGTAACCAGAATGATTAAATTAAAAATTAAATAAAATACATACAGATCGGAAAGGAAGAAGTAAACTAAATTTCAAAGATGACATGATCTCATACATGAAAGAGTCTAAGAAATCCACTAGAAATCTATTTAAAAATAATGTGTTTGATAAGGTTGTAGCCTATGAATCATATAAAAATGTAATATTATATACTTGTAATACAAATCTGAAATGAAATAAGAAAATAAATCAGGAGTGATAGTGTAAGTCTATAATCCCAGCTATTCAAAAGGCATTCACAGGAAGATATCAAGTCTGTGGCTAGCCTGGGCAACTTTATGAGACCATGTCTCCAAATAAAAATTCTAAACAAAGACTTAGGTCTGTAGTTCAATGGGAGAGCCCCTGACTGGCATATACAAGGTTCATTTGATATCCAATGCTGAACACTAGTCAAAAAAGAAACCAATTCTACTTACAGTATCATCATGGAAAAAGAAAGAAATGTGAGCTTGAGAGATGACGTGATGGGTAAAAGCACTACCCATATGAGCCCAATGACCTGACTTCCATGCCTGGAATACATGTAAAAAGCAGATGTGGTGGTGAACATCTATAAAGTCGGTACTCCTACATAGACATGGGAGGCAGAGACAGGAGAATCACCTGGAAACTTGTGGGCTAGTTATCTTGAAATTTGCTATTCAGCAACAGAAACAAGATGAAAGGAGAGACCTGACTCCCAAAAGTGGTCCTCTGAACCCCACATGTGCACCACAATATGCATATACCTACCTACAGCCCCTGCGTGCGCGCTCATACAGGTGGAGGTATTGAGGCAGGGTTTCTCTGTGTAGCCGTGGTTGTCCTGGAACTCTATCTGTGGACCAGCTGGCCTGGAATTCACAGAGATCCACCTTTCTCTGTTTCCAAAGTGTTAGGATTAAAGGCATGCACTACCATGACCAGCTGTAAATATATTTTTTAAAAAGAATAAAGAACCTGGGCCTAACTGGGTGGCAGTGGCACACACCTTTAACCTCAGTACTCCAGAGGCAGAGGCAGAGGCAGATGGATCTCTGTGAGTTCAAAGCCAGCCTGGTCTACAGACAGAGTTCCAGGACAGCCAGGGATGCACAGAGAAACTGTCTCAAAACTTGCCCCCACCACCACCACACAAAAAAGCCAGAACCTGGGCCTGTTTCAAGCCTGCAACCCCAGCTACTGAGGGGGTTAAAGTAGAAGGGTCTTAGGTTCAAGGCCTGCCTGGGCTAGAAGTCAAGTCCAGCCTGTAGAATTTAGTGAGACCCTATCTCAAAATAAAAGCACAAGAAGAGGGCTGGGAAGATGCTGGTAGAATGGCTGCTTAGCATGTATAAAGCCCTGGGTTCAGTCTCCAGCTCTGAATAAAACCAGCTTGGTGCCACATGTCTGCCTTCCCAACACTAGAGAAGTGGAGGTAGAGTGATCAGAAATTCAAGTTCGGGGTTGGGGATTTAGCTCAGTGGTAGAGCGCTTGCCTAGCAAGTCCAAGGCCCTGGGTTGGTCCTCAGCTCTGGAAAAAAAAAAGAAATTCAAGTTCATCCTTGACTACACAGTGAGTTCAAGGCTAGCCAAAGATACATAAGACTTTTTCTTTAAAAAATTAAAATAAAGCTGGGCATGGTGGTACATGTCTTTTATCCCAGCACTCAGAAGGCAGAGCAGGCAGATCTTTATAAGTTCAAGACCAGCCTGGTCTAAAGAGAATTGAAATAAAACAGAGGGGTGAGAATATTGCTCAGTGGTAGAGCACTTCATCAGCATGCATAAGACCCTAGGTTCAATCTGCAGTACCAACATCTCCTCTCCAAAAACAATAAAACCCATAGAAACAAAGTTAACAAAAGAGGTGCAAAATTTGTATATTGAAAACTACAAAACATGGAAAAGACAGCTTTGAAAGCAAGCAGAAAGATATGCCATGATTATGGATCAGAATACTTAATATTATTAAAATACTACCAATATTGGTATACAGACACAACACAATTCTTTTAACACTTTTCTTTTCTTTGTACAAAATTCACACAGTGATTCTAAAGTCTACATGGAAATTCAGGTGGCCCAAAATTGCTAAAACTTGAAAAAGAACAAAGTTGGATGATTTATTTGCTAATTTTAAAATTTTATACAAGTTTTTGATAATTAAAATCTTAATTATCAGACTTCAAATTAAATATATAAAACAATATAACAAAATCGAGAGTCCAGAGACAAGCCTACTCATCTATTACCAATTAACTTTTGGCACAGGTGCCAATTCCATCCAATGGGAAAGTCTTTTCACCAAGTGGTGTTGGGCAACTGGCTAGGTAAATGCAAAAATGTGGAACTAGAATCTCTTCTTATGTACACACAGAAGTAAATCCAAGTATGTCAAAGACCTATACATAGCATCTAAAACTACAAAACTTCAAAGGAAACATAGGTATCAATCTTGGAGACCTTGGATTAGATCACAGCTTCTTAGATATGACAATGAAGGAAAAATACAGACAAACTGGACTTCATCAAAGTTTAAAACTTTTTGTTATAAATAATTCCATGCAGAAAGTTAAAAGACACCCTACAGCATCTGAGAGCATATTTGCAAGCTACGTATATGATAAGAGACTGGCATCTAAAATGTGTAAGTGTCTCTTATAAATCAATGAGATAAATAATTCAGATAAAAAATTGGCAAGGGATCTTAAAAGATATTTCTCCAAACAAGATACACAAATAGCCAATAAACACATGAGAAGATGTTCAACACACAAACATTAGGGAAACAAATAAAAAAATACTACTTTGCATCCACTAGGATAGCTACAACAACAACAACAACAACGATGATGATAATATAATCACATACATGTTAGTTAGGATGTGGAGAACCCAGTACCCTCATACATTGCTGATGAATCTACTTTGGAAAACAGTCTTACAAAATGTTAAACAGAGTTACCACATGCTACAACACTTTTGCTCCTAGTAATATACCCAAGAAAAATGAAAATATATGTCCATATAAAATCTTTAAACATGGATGTACATAGCTGAACTATTTACTTTGACCCCAAAGTAGAACAATACAAATGTTCATCAATTGGTGAGTAGATAAACCAATCAATCATACAATAGAAAGTTCTCCATCAACAAAAATGAATGAAGTACTGATACATTCTACACTATGGATAGACCTTGAAAACACCAAGCTATGTAAAAGAAGCCGGCTGCAAAAGGCCACATAGTGAATGACCCTATTTTATGGCATCCAGAACAGGCAAGTTCACAAAATCAGAAAATATATCAATTCTTGCCTAAGGCTGGAGAGAGGCTTGGGAGGAAATGGTGAGTGACTGCTAATGGGCACATTAGGGTGATGCTCTAAAATTGGTAATGGTGATGGCTCATATTCTGTGAAGTTACTTTAGTGTAGTATAAACCTACTGAAGTGCACAACTGGAAAAGGGTGGATTATATGGTATATACAAGCTTTGACTCAATAAAGCTGTTCTGAAACAAAAACAAAAAACACAACCCAAAAAGCCTTATAAAGCAGAAGTGTACCACAAAACCCTACTGAAGCATCAAGACAAGGTGGGAAAATGTGACTGGGGAACTGTGACAAGCTGCAAAAACCCAGTGCATTGCAGTGGAGCCCCAACAGTGACCATATATTAGCAGGCACTGGGCCCACCAAGAATTAAAGTGTTTATTGGAATGCAAAGAAATATACCATTCTGGGGAGCATAGTTTAAAATTGACAGTTGGGGCAGGAAGCAGCATGGTTGGAGCTTCAAGCTCACCCCCACACACCCCCACTCCAATCACCTAAGCTGGATCTTGGTCTTGCAATCAATTTTCTCGGCCCTATATCAGGTTTCACAGCCCAATCAGGATGCTGGAACTTGTGGCAATGAGTAGAGAGTCCACTGACCAGCTTTGAAAATTGAAATTTACTTGGGCTTTCTCGGGTAATTCAGACATCTCCACAGCAATCAATGAACTCGGACAGCTTCCAAGACCTCTCTGCATCTTAGACGGACTCTCTCTCCCTCTCTGCTGTGTCCAGCCTTAGCCTCACATCCATTCCCAGCTGAACTTCCTGGAGCAGCCACTCTCAATACTGGGGTTAAGCTTCCTTTGGTGCAACAGATATTTGTTCATGCCTGTCTGCTTCCGAACTTCTGGAACCTTGAACTCCATTCTACTACCATGTCACCTGAGGAGCACAGATCCACTCTCCTGCCCTTAGGTGAGGATGAGATCCATGTATGGAAGTCATCCTAGCCCAAGTCCTCTACAGTAGTCTTGACTTCCACTCTGCCCATTGCTTGTTCGTGAAGCATTATGCCATTATACTTCTCTACTTCACCAGAGTCTACTCATCAGAGTCTAAAGATATATCATCTCGAATCATATTTTAAAAGTTTGTAACGGTAGAAAGAAATCACTCATGTCAACTTTGTACATGCACACACACACACACACATACACATTTATATATAAATACAATTGCAGTAATGATAGAATTTTACTCAGCAAAATCACAGGAACTTTATGGTCCCCTTAGCATCACCGTCATGCTGAAGGCATATATATATATATATATATATATATATATATATATATATATATATATATATATATATATATATACACACACACACACACACACACACATATATACATATATCCACACATATAAATGTGTGTATATATACACATATATGTATATATGTATATGATTGTATATACACACACACACACACACACACACACACACACACACATATATACACATATATATATGCCAATGTCCCAGACAGTGCTCTAGGCACAAACTTCATCTTCACAAGAATCCTGTGAAGCACATGCTATTATTTCCCTCATGTTACAAACGAAGAAATTGAGACACTGGGAGGTCAGAGAGCTTGTCCAAGGTCATACAGCTATAATCCAGGATGCCTAGCACCAGAGTTTGTGTTCACAACTCCTTGGGGCAATGAAAACACAGAATATTTAGCTATGTATTTATTATTTAGCACTTCCAGATGCTCTGGCTGAGGGCTGGGACCCAGAAATCTGCATGGCTAACAGGTTCCCAAGGGATGTCGATGCTGTTGATGCAAGCACTCTGAGAACCAGTTGCCCTATACTATGATGCCTTGGACAGTAACACATCACTCAGGGATACCCAGAACTCAAACAGGAGTGGCCAGGAGGGTGGCATAACTAACTACCCACCCTCTCCTCTCATTCTCTAATCCTTTCAGGAGGACCCATATCACAAGGCGGTCGTCTCATTCCTGCCGGCCTCAGACACAATTAGCTAAATGTGATCCCATCCATTAAAGGGATTGATAAATCAGTCCCTGGCTGTGAGGCTGCTCCAACTGCTGCTGAATTAATGCCCATGCTGTCACTTGCCTGGTGCCCGCAGCCAATTGATCTCACAGGCAAATAAGATTAACTCAAGATTAACTCAGCTGGACTGCCTACAGCTTCCTCTGCCCCCCAAACTTGAGGAAATTCAGGCTTGTTCATGGTAGGAAAAAAGGCTGTCATTACAAAGAGAACCGTCTTGTCGAAAAGTAAGGGCTTTACCAAGTTGAGATCAGCTTTGGGTCCCGCTGACAGAGCCCAGCTCAGCAAACACTGATTGGTGAACACGGGGAACCAACTGGCTCAGCGCTAACCTGAGGAAGATTTGTCTGTCTGCCCGAGAAACAAATGGTTGGCAAGTTTGGGCAGTTATGTTTCTAGAAAGAGGGTGGTGCCTTGGAGTTGGGCATATGTAGCTTAGGTTCCCTCACTGGTAACTTCCAGAGAAGTCAAAGGATCATAGGGTCCAAGGTGGTGCCTGGATCCTGGGAAGCCACGCAGACCGGCAAAGATCACCGCCCAAGGACATGAGTCTGAAGAGAGCTCAGTGCTCACAGTGGTAGACACAGAGAGGACTCTGAAGTAAACAATGATTTTTTTCTCTTGTTTCAAAATCCTTCAGGTGTGGTTGCAGCTTAGTAGTAGGGAGCTTGCCCAGTATGCGTGAGGACCTAGGTTCGATTCTCAGCACATATATGCGCAAGAAAGGAAAGACGGAAGGGAAGAGAGGAAGAAGGAGGAAAAGCATGCAATACCTTCATGGAGGTCACCTATGCTAGGCAGTGGGTGCTTTGAAAAGCTGCGCAGATCTTGCCTGAGGGATAATTACTCTGCCAATGGTGGAGCTGCCCAAAGATGGCATTTCATTATCTACCTGCTTTGAGAGTTGCTTTATCTAAATGTCACATCGCCTTCTCCAGCAACAAGCGACCTCATCCCAACTTAGGGCAACTGAGAGCATCCAGCTCAGTTCCAGAGCTTCCCCTGGCCTTGACAGGGTGTTGAAGAGGGCCTTGTTCTCACAGCACTGAGTTTACGGTAGCCCCTCCGCACACCCACTTTCCACAGACCAGGATCCCAAGAGCCTCCCCAACAGCCCTCCTGTACTAATGGCAGCCTCAGAGCTGACTTGGCAGGGAGGGAGGTCCGTGGGGTGAGATCTCTACCACTGACGGATGAGGGAGCCCTCTGCCACCTTCCCACTGCCTTTGCCTGCTAATAGTTTCTAGACAACTTCTCTCTTTAAAAATTTGTCAACTTTAAACTTATCTGTCATGCTTTTCTTTGTCTATTTCTTTCAAAACCAGCTCGTCATAGTTAGAGATCAAAGCAATCAGACTGAACGAGGAAAATCCTAATCTGACATGAGAGATAAGCACTGCTGATACATACCTTGGGTGTATCTTTCTGAAAGTTCTCCTGTGTCAAACCAAGATGTGGTGAGCATACTGTAAACATCACTCTGGTTTGTGTAGGCTCGCCCTTGCTACCATGATAAATATTTATTGCTTAGTTACCTTGTGAGAACTGAGAAGCCCGTGGGAAGTCAGTGTATGATATATCGTGTACCCTACTAAACTTGCCTGGGTATTGGAGGACAGAGTCAGCCACTAGACTAGACACAGAGGCCAGGCAGAGGTGGCACACACCTTTAATCCTATCAGACGGATCTCTGTGAGTTCAAGGCCACATTTGGAAACAGAGTCAGGCAGTGGTGGCACACACCTTTAATCCCAGTACTGGGAAGCACACACACCTTTAATCCCAGGAAGTGACGACAGGGCCGAGAAAGGTATAAGGCATGAGGAAACAGGAACTAAAGCAGTTCTGTTGAGACCCTTTTGGGTGAGGACTCAGAGGCTTTCAGTCGGAGGAAACAGGGTCAGCTGAGGAGTTGGCGAGGTGAGGTTGGCTGTGGTCTGCTCTGCTTCTCTGATCTTTCAGCTTTCACCCCAATATCTGGCTGTAGGTTTATTTTTTTATTTTTAAGACCATCTTATATTCGAATAACAACTCTCATACAGCTCCCACGTGCATCCAATGTGGAAACTGAAGTCCAGAAAGAGGAAAGGCTCTTCGTGGGTCCTACACTGAATGACCATGACAGAGGCTCCTCCCCAGCCACTGGAGACCACCCAGATTACCTTCTTACCTGGCCCCATACCTGTACCTTTTCAAATGTGTGAGTTGCCCAACAAGTTTGAAAGCAGGAAAGAAGCAGGAAGCGCCATGGAAATAAAAGTAGCACAAGAAAATGAGGCTGGCCCACCAGTGTGCCTGGGTCCAGATCACCTCAAAGGGTTCAGTGATCCACCCTCAGCCAGGAGTCAGAAAGCTGTGGACAAAGGTCCCTCTCTGCTGCTGCCATCCCTTGTCGGTCCCTTGTAGCTCTGCCTCCTATCTGTTCCCTGCGCAGCAATCAAAGAAATTTTCTTCTTGAAATTCACTCAGGGATGAGGCCATGCAGTATTCGGTATGACACCAGAAGCAAACATGAGAAAATAGGTAAAGTGGACTTCATCGAGGTTACAAACTTTTGAATTGCAAAGCTCACCGCCAAGACAGCGAAAGGGCTCACAGTAGCTGCGACTTCAGGGAAAAGACTGGCACAGGGTCAAGGTGGCAGAAATTCCAGCACCCATGGGCGAGGAGGGGCTCAGGAAGTCCCACCCCTAGTTGAGGAGCTACAGGTAACTGATGGCTGCTGCTGGAAGGACAGTCAGTTTACGTTGGCTACAGCTCCTGATAGGCTGCCCATGATCCAGTGGACGCTCCTACACCCACGTCCATACTGGCAGCACTAAGTAGATTCAGTGGATTTAAAACGGCACATAAAGATGGGAGGGAAAAGCGGTGGAGGGGTAGGGGAGGAATTGGAAGAGAAAATGGGGGTTGGATTTGATCAAAACAAATTATATGTATGTATAAAATTCTCAACAATAAATAGAAAGAGGGAAAAAAGAAAAATAAAGGGTAACTCAAACAATGAAGAAAATATTTGCCAATCATGTATTTGATAAGGAATTTGTGTCTAGAGTACTGTACATTTTGACAATTCAAAAATAAAAAGGAAAGGCTGGAGAGATAACTCAGCAGTTAAGAGCACTGGCTGCTCTTCCAGAGGACCTGGGTTCAATTTCCAGCACCTATATGGCGGCTCACAGCTATCAGTAAGTCTAGTTCTAGGGGATCCAATGCCCTCTTCTGACACCAGATTCATGTGGTACACAGACACAGAGGCAGGCAAAACACCAATAAACATAAAATTAAAAATAATAACAATAATAAAGGAAGTAACAGCTGGACATGGTGATGCAACTCTGTAATCCCAGTACTTAGGTTGCAGGGATAGGAGCATCATGAGTTTGAGGACAGCCTGGGTGTATACAGGGAGTACCAGGCTGCCATGGGCTACAAAGTGAAACCTTATCTCAAATAACCAGTAAACACTTGACAAGAAGCCCAAACTCACAGGGAAATGCAAATGGACCACAATGGGAAGCACCTCTTTGCCTTTAGGGTGGCCAGCAACAGGAAACATCAGATAACAAGTGTTGGTGAGGAAAATGGTGTAGCATCGATGGAAACCAGCCTGGTAACTCCTCAAATTAGACTAAACAGAGAGCTCACACATGGAATCTCCATACAACCCAGCAACCTACCCAAACCATGTACCCAAAAGATAGGAAAACCTGGTGAGTGTTTGGAGCAACATTGTGTATAATAGGCAAACACTAATAAACCTCCTAATGCGGTGTGGATGAGATGCCCTCCATAGTCTCAGGCATTGGAATACTTGGTCCCCATTTGATGACACTGAGAGGTGTAGGAGGTGCGGCCTTGCTAGAGGAAGTCTGTCACTGGAGGCAGACTTTGAGAGTTTAAGGATGCACACCTGTTACCTCTACTCAACATCATTGACTCTAACCCTCTGGAACTATAAGCTCAAATGAACTCTTCTATAAGTTGCCTTGGTCATGGGGTTTTATCACAGTAATAGGAAAGTAACTAGTACACCACCCACATGATCATCAAATATTAATAGAGAAAGAAAAACAGTGGGAACTTATTCAGTCATATGAAGAACCAAGTGCTGCTCTATGGTAGAACATATAGAAACCTTGAAAACATGCTAAATAGCAGAAGTCAGTCGCAAAAGGTCCCACATTATATGATTCTGTTTATATGAAGTGTCCAGAACAGGCAAATCCATAGAAACAGAAAATAAATGGGTGCTTGCCTTAAGGCAGGGGTGGGTGGAAGGGTTGGTAGAAGTGGGAAGTGACTGTTCATGAGTGAAATATGTCCTTTTGGGGATAAGAAAAGTCTTCATCTCAAATGTGGTGATGGTCGCATGTATCTGGGAGTAATACACTAAGATCCATTGGATTGTATGCCTTAGACAGGTGAGTTGTCTGGCAAGTGAAACCTATTTCAAGCTGTTAGTAAAGAAAAAGACAAATCACATCCCATGGTTCCCCTCCCCGTTTCTCATCACACTGTACTAAAATGCTAGTTCTCAGGATGATCCAGGGTCTGAGTGAGCTTGCCTCTGCTCCCTGCCCCCAATCTGACCTCATTGCTCACCACTCTCTTTGCTTGTACATTTCTCATCACAGAGGCCTTCTTGCTGCTCCTCCAGGTGGTGGGGGCGCATGCCTTTAATCCTAGCACTCGGGAGGCAGAGGCAGGCGGATCTCTGTGAGTTCGAGGCTAGCCTGGTCTACAGTTCGAGATCCAGGAAAGGCACAAAGCTACACAGAGAAACCCTGTCTCAGAAAAAAAAAAAAAGAAAAAAAGAAAAGAAAAAAACTTTTCATGTTTATTGATTTCATTATTAACTGCTTGCCTTACCCTTAGGCCAGGGACCTTGTCTGTCTTGGTTGCCAGCATATCCATAGTCTGAGGCACATAATAGATGCTCAATAAATGCATGTTGAATGAACAAATGCATGGATTCCACTTGAGCTGTTTTTGAAAAAAAAAAAACAAAAAACAAAAAAACCTACTCCTTCTTCTGAGGAAGATAGCCTGACTGCTCAGAGTCCTTGCAGCCCTTCCCTGCTACTAAAATGCTACCATGAAATGGCTGCTACAATCTCTGTCTCTCTCTCTCTCTCTGTCTCTGTTTCTGTCCCCCCCCTCCGACTGCCGCCCCCAGAAAGAGTCTTGCTATATAGCCCAGGCTGGCTCTCAACTCCCTTGATCTTGCCTTCAGCCTCCCTAGCAATGAGATGATGGTGTGCGTCTGGAATTCTTCCAGTTAGCTTTTCATGGAGTTTACATCCCAGTCACACACCCAGCACCCTGGATGTGGTCTTGATCATCAGCACTGTCAGGCTTGCTGACCTTTGTCCTCTCTACTGCCTAAGGGGAAGAAGCCATAATCACCATTTCTGGAACCCTACAGTATGATCTGGTGGTAGATACCCATGTGCTGGTTTATGTATGCTTGAGTATTCAGTACTGTTTCCTCTATAAGCTTGTTTATCTATCTGCCCAATTAGGAGCCCAGGGTGGACATACACCTGCCTGAAAGTACAGGTTTCCAACCCTGCCTGAACTTTAGAACCATCCAGGGACATCCAAGTACCCATTCTGAACCTCACATTTGACTTATTTGCTCTGAGTTGGGTTCAACATGAACTGTTTTTAAAAGTTCCCTAGGCAAGTCTTCAAAAGCATTTATTGGGTCTCTATTATATGTCAGGCACAAGACAAGCCCTGTGCATACATTATCTCTAATTCCCAAAACACATTTTCATTATAAAAATGAGACCGAGAGAGGTGCTATAAATTACTCAGGTCACAGTTGGTAAACAATAGATCCACATTGAAATTCAGGCCCCTCTAGCAGTTAATTTCCCAACCCACTCAGCAAAAGCAGATACACTTCCAAGATATGCAATTGAGGAGCTGATTGTTAGCCTAACTGATATACACATTCATGGAAACATTACCCCGTGGATACATGTAATTTTTATGTTTTTATTTATTGGCTAAAATGAATTTTAAAAGCTCTTTTTGAGAATCTTTTGGTCATGCATTTTCTTACTATATATGTATGTATATCATTATATATACATATATGTGTAAATTAAAAGTTTTTTAAAAAAAGAGGTCCTAGCTGAGCCTGATGTAGTGGTACATGGCTATAATCCCAGCACTCAGGGGGCTGAGGCAGAAGGATCATGAGTTGTAGGCTAGCCTAGACTACAGAGTGAGCCCCTGTCTCAGTTTCAAACAATAAGTGATTTTTAATGACTGGGAATGTAGTTTGGTGTTAGAGCACTTGCCTAACACATGCCAGGACCTGGGTTCCATCTCTAGCATCACTATTCTGAAAAAAGGAAACCTTATGTGTTTTTTCACAAGGCTTTTAAACTTTTTTCCCCCCCGGAGCTGAGGACCGAACCCAGGGCCTTGTGCTTGCTAGGCAAGCGCTCCACCACTGAAATAAGTCCCCAACCCCAGCTAGGACTTTTTTTTTTTTTTTTCCGGTTTTTCGAGACAGGGTTTCTCTGTAGTTTTGGAGGCTGTCCTGGAACTCACTTTGTAGACCAGGCTGGCTTCGAACTCACAGAGATCGACCTGCCTCTGCCTCCTGAGTGCTGGGATTACAGGCGTGTGCCCGGCCAGCTAGGACTTCTTTAAAAAATTTTAAAAATTACATTTATGGTCAGTGTGGTGGCAAATACCTATTCCCATCAGGGAAGCAGAGGCAGGTAGATCTCTGTGAGTTTGAGGCCAGCCTGATCTACAAAGAGAGTTTCAGGACAGCCAAGGCTACATAGAGAAACCCTGTCTTTAAAAAAAAAAAGCCAGTAAAAAACAGGTATTACGGCTGGGGATTGAGCTCAGTGGTAGAGTGCTTGCCTAGCAAGCGCAAGGCCCTGGGTTCGGTCCTCAGCTCCAACAAAAAAAAAAAAAAAAAAAAAAAAAGAAGAAGAAGAAGAAAGAAAAACAGGTATTGCTAATTTTTCAGATCTAGCTGCCTTCTTTTAGTTCCAGGAAGTTGGGACACTCACTTTGCTGCTGAGTGGAGGTGCTAATTTGCATGCTGGGTGGTGCTGGACACCCCTCAATTAGCTTCAGCTTACATAATGCTTCATGCCTTGGTGCCTTCCACTGGCAAGGCCTTGCCAAGTGACCTATCCAGATGGGGCAGTGGGCTCTCTAAACTGACCTTTACCCTCATTCCCAGCCTAGAGACAAAGGCCAGGGAAGCATGTCACAAATTGTTTTTCACTATTTGGAAAATCCCCTGTCCCCAAACATTGCACCTAACCTCCATGGCCACGTTACTTTCCTAATTCTGGTTTCTATAACAACACGACTTAATGAAGGAGTAATTTTTTTTCTTAAAATAATTTGACCCGTTTCCATATCAACGGGGGTTTATTTTGGTTCTGTGTGCTGTGAGGGCTTGGTAGCCAGCACTTGGCAACACCTTCTGGACCTTGGGAAGGACTGGAATCTCCAGGGGGCATTTGAGAAGTGGCATAGAGACCTCAGTGGCCAGGTAAGCTGAGCAGGCCGTGACAAGGAGAACAACAGTGTAGAGACCTTAGATGTTCCTTCTTGGGGCTTTGGGGGTATAAAGAAAGAGAGGAGGCACAAGCCCACTCAAGTTCTTTCTGAGGTCTGGGGCTTACCTATACAAATGCCATGTTGCTGGATCTCCCTCCTGGGCTCACAGGCCAGGAGGGTGACTGAAAGGGGCAGAGCTGCAGAGTGTGCATAGTAAATCATTCCATCTGCGGCTGGCTATGGGTGGCCAGATTCAGCAAGCAATACTGAGGAGCTTAGTTAGGATCAGGCCTGCACTGAGGTCCTGGTATTCCATGTCAAGATTCCTCCCAGCCCTTGGGGAACCCTGGTCCAGTACTCAGAGCTGTCCTTCCAGGACACTGCTTCTCAAAACGTTCTGTGCTTAGGAATCACCAACTCCCCGGGGATCTCACTGAAATGCAGGCTGGGAAGCAGTAGGAGGGAAAGGCAGACAGATTTTGCATTCTGCATGCCCTCCCAAGTTCTCTTATCTTACTTTGAAGTGCAAGGAGCTAGGAACATTCTAAGTTGGAAGAGAAAGCATTTCAGGGCCAGTGGGAAGCTTTGTCCTAAGCCTTTCGGCTGCATTTCCCACTGGAGTGGGGCTACTTTTCACTTGAGTGGATGGGGAATTCTGTTTTGCCTTCTGAGGTCCTTCTAGGGTCTTTAATAACAAAAATGAAAATGTGCTACAACCACGGTGGTTAAACAGCTCCAGCTAGTGACCACCAGAATTGCTTCAGTTCCTTCCTGAGGAAGTTCGAGTCAGTCAACGGGCATGGTATGGGGAAGAAAGAGTCTAGAATCTTCTCAATTAAGACCCCACTTATTGGGAGAGATGGGTCAGCAATTAAAGGCACTTCCTGCTCTTGCAGAGGATCTGGGTCCAGTTCCCAGCACCCACATGATGCTCACAACCATCTGTAACTCCAGTTCCAGGGGATCTGATACCCTCTTCTGACTCCATGGGTACCAGGAACACACTTGGTGCCATACACTCATACACCTAAATAAATAAATCTTTTAAAAAACTTTTTAAAAAGACCACGTTTGAATGCATACTTTGGAGTAATGTGTTATAGGGGAGCCAGCCTAAATCACATCACCTCTGTGTCTTACCTACATAATGGAAATAATCACAGCTAATTTATAGGAATGTTTTCAAAGATTAAAAAGATATTTGTAAAGGGCCTAAGACATAGTTGGTGCCATGATAATGAGAACTCTTTCTGTGTATTGGGCATGTAGACACTGGGGGACGTAACAGTGAAGAGGATGGAGTTCACACTTAAGCAAAGGAAATACATAGCACAACAAGAAGGCGGCCACACAAAAGAGGGATAAAATGGAAAAGAGGGCATGCCTGGCAAGGGAAATACAAGCACAAAGGCCTAGAGTGGGAAATAATGATTGTAAGGGCCAAGGTATCTTTGGGGTGTGGCCAAGGGGGAGTAGAGTTTTGCTGATGTGGTCAAGAGCCATATTGCCACAAGGTCTTGCAGGCCATTGGTCAGGAACTTAGATCTGATGCCTAGTACAACTGAAATTTCCTAGGAAGACTGATTCAGGGCAGGAATGAGATGCAATGGGAGCAAACTGGCTGCTTCATGGCCTGCACTGCTGGTGACTGTGCTCAGTGTGTCTCTCCTCCCTACCTTGTTGTAGGGAGGCCCCTGAACTCAAGGGTCACCAGCAGACTCAAGGTTTGGGGTGTGGAAGCAGTCAGTGTGTGGCCTAGCCCGTGCTACTAGCCTGCTACAGTTGGCATAGACTAATCAACAGGGACTGGGAGTTGGGCAGCCCCTCTGTTCTACAGCACACTTCACAGGTTCAAATCCTTGCTCTGTCACTTATTAGCTATGCAACCCTGGGAAAATCACATTGACCCTTCCTTACACGGTAAGGATAGAGACTAAGGCATAAAGTGTTGTGTTAGCCAAAGCTATCTGAAGGGGTGTCTGGGAATCTACTTCCCAGGGTGGGTGTGAAGATTGCATTTCCCTTTGTTGGTGCCAAAGGAGTAGGAAGGAGCCTGCTGGCTGGACAGTAGATGGGGGATCTTTGGTGAGTTAATGGATGGCTAAGTGCCGCCAGTGTCACAGAACCCTGAAAATCCAACTAATTTGTGGCTGGGATCACAGAGCGCATTCATGTACCAGAGTGTGCAGATTTCCCCTCTTACTTTGAGGAGTCACTAAGACCAATCAGTGTGATTCCTAAATCCTCTATCCCTTCCTTCCTCTACTCCCCGAGACCTCCCCAAATCAAAGCCGTATTTCTTCTCACCTAAACAACTGCAAGAACATTCTACCTGTAGCTCTTCCTCCTCGGATTGTATCTTGCTTGCTTGTGGTCCAGCCTGCATGGCGCCTCCATGCTCATCTTCTAGACACACAGATCAGCTCACCCTTTTGCCTCAAAACCACCGGGGCCCAAAGCTCCTCACCCCAGCAGGGAAGTCCCCCAGACCTGGCCTCCACCTTCTCTCAGTCTCTCTTCCTTAGAAGCCTCATTCTCCCGCCCCTAAATCTTCCTTTGCTCCGGACTGCCTTTCCGCACCCCATACTCCCTCTAATACCCAGCAGTAGTTCCTACAGCCTTCTAGAGTCTCTGTGAAGTTTCCCCAACTTCGCATGTCTGTGCCCGTCACTCCTTCTCCCCAAACTCTGCAAGAGTCTGTCTTCTGTCCTTTGGCATCAATGGAGGGCGGGAGGGGACAGACAGTTCTTTGAGCAAATTGACAATGCAGGTCGTCATCACAGCCCTGGCAAGCAGATCGGCCAAGTCTAGGGCTCCTGAGCACCTCAGCTGACAGGACCCAGGCAGACAGCGCTAAGGAGGGAGAGATGCATGCTGAATGGGACCTGAAGTTGCCTGGTGGGGGACCACCTACCCACCCAGAAGGGGGCAGCACTCCTCAGTTCTAGCTGATGTTTCCATTACAGCCACATCTTAAGTCTTGAAAAAAGTGCATTAGTAGCCTAATGTGTTGGCTCATAGCTGCAATCCCAGCACGTAAGAGGCTGAGGCAGAAGGATTGATATGAGTTCAAGGCCAGCCTGGGCTACAGAGTGACTCAAAAAAGAAAAACAAAACAAGTACATTGGCAACCAGATTATTTGGTGCTGGGAATAAAATCCAAGGCCTTGCACATGTGAGGCACACCTCCTACTACTGAGCTACACTTCCGATATTAATTTTGTATGTGTGTGTGGTAGAGGAGGGCTTACTCTCACTATGCAGTCTAGGCTGCCCTTGAACTTTAGATCCTTCTACCTCAGCCTCCCAGCTACCAGAATTATACGTTTGTGCCAAAAATCCTGGCCCTTAAATTATTTAAAGTCTGTGTAGAATGAGAGACAATTGCCAGGTTATACTTGATCTTTTAGCCTATCATTTTTCAAATGCTGAACTCTCAGTCTTCCTTCTCCTTCTCCTTCTCCTTCTCCTTCTCCTTCTTCTCTCTCTCTCTCTCTCTCTCTCTCTCTCTCTCTCTCTCTCTCTCCCTCCCTCCCTCCCTCCCTCCCTCCCTCCCTCTCTCTCTCTCTTCTTGTAAGTTTCCTACAGTTACTCTAAATTTCAAGTGTTGGGAAGAATTTGTGCCTTGTCAGTTGGTATGAGAACATGAAAGTCAAAATCAAAAGCCAACTTTTCTGATTTCTGTCTTTTAAAATGAAGCTCAACCCCCCCCCCCCCCCCCCCCCCCCCCGCTTCCTTGGCTCTAACAATATAAGGTTTCCCAGGCAACCCACAGGCCTTAGAACAGGGCTGTAACCTCAATGTGGTGACACCCTCTCTTTGAGACATGGGTCACCCCAGAAGGAAGGGGGCACGGAGACCACAGAACCCGCTTCTATGGCGTTTGGCTTGCTTAACTTGGTAACCTCTTCAGTACAAAGTGTGCTGAGGACGGCACTGGCTCCATTCGCTCCAACTTCCTGAACCTCACGCTGTCTAGCACGGCTCTAAATGGGAGCAGTTGGAGGAAATACTAAGGACCCAGAATTATAGTTACTAAGGACTCTAGTTCCTTACAGAATCAGCTCCTTGGTCCTACAATTCCAATGACCGCTCGGGGAGGCCGCATGAGGCTCACCCAGAGGCCTGTGCAGGAAGGTTGCAGTTTTCTTTAGCATGCAGACACTAGACCTTGAGCTGCTGCCTGGACCTGGTTCAGGGCCAAGGCACACATCCCTAAGCTGGCAGTGCTGACAGACAGCCCACATTTGAGTCTGTCCAAGGTAACTCCCCCTTGTCTGCACCTGGAATCTAGACAATACCTTGTCAAGGGAATAAAGGAGAGGCCTAGCTGCCTGATAGGAACCACAGGCTAGACCAAGGTCTCTCATGCAAGTATGAAAGAGTTCAACTCTTATCTCTGACTCCTATCACTGTCACTCACTAAAGGGACTGTTCTAGTCCCCAGCAGGTTGGACAAGAGGTCGAGTTGGGAGATTTCTGTGAGTTCAAGGCCAATCTGAGCTACACAGTAAGCACCAGGCCAGCCAGGGCTACATAGTAAGACTGTTTCTCAAAACAAAACCAAACAAAACCAAGCAATTCTCCCAATTCTGTCCCACTTCAAAAAGCCATCGGTCACCAGCACACCTCCTGCATACAAATCTGTTTGGAAAGCTGTTCCCTGGAGAAGCCAGTCCTTGTCTTGGCCTCGTTCCTCTCACTGTCCTTTCTCCGTTAGTGACTTCAATTACTCCACGGCTTCCTTGATCATCTCAAATGAAGGATGACTCCCAGATCTTCCTGTTGCCATGGCTGCGCTCCCAGTCTGCCCACTTGCATTTCTCTCAGCCCGAGAGACATCTTCACCTGCGTATCTAAGATTTTTGTCTCAAACTGAACACACTGGAGGCAGAACCCTCATTCACTGGCCTGCTCCACTCCTGCTCAGGTGTCTGCTGTTAATGCTGCTGCACCTCTGCAGTTCCACACTGGAGACAGACTTCAGAATCATTCTGCGCAGCCTCTTGCTCAGAACCCTCAGTATCCCCTTAGCGCCTACACAATCCAAGTGCCGTGTATTCAAGGCCATCCCCATTGACCCCAATCAGTTGGTTTCCCGCTAAACCCCTTATACAGTTTCTTAATATTTTTAATTTTAAAAATTTTATGCAGGTGGAGGTTTTGCCCATGTATATGTGTATACTCCATGTGCATGCCTGGTACCCATGGAAGTCAGAAAAGGCTGTTGGATGCCCTGGAATTGAAATTATTATAGATGGTTGTTAGTGGTCATATGGGTGCTGGTAATTGAACCTGGGTCCTCCAGTCAATGCTCTTTACTGAGCCATCTCTCCAGTCCTTATTTTTAATGAAAAAAAAAAACCCTTTATGTGTATGGGTGTTCTGCCTGCATGTGTGTCATGCGTGAGCCTGGTTCTTGAGGAGGCCAGAGGAGTCCATCAGATCCTCTTGGAACTGGAATTACAGACAGTTGTGATCTGCCATGTGGGTGCTGGGAATTGAACCCAGGTTCTCTGGAAGAGCAGCCAGTGCTTTTAAACTCTGAGCAATCTCTCCAGCCCTCATCTCTTAATATTTTTATGACTTGGGTTCCTTTGGGAATCTGACAATATCTATAGATATTTTCTTCAGAATTTTTTTTTTTTGTCAGAGCTGAGGACCGAACCCAGGGCCTTGTGCTTGCTAGGCAAGCGCTCAACCACTGAGCTAAATCCCCAGCTCCAGAATTTTTTTCACAAGCATAAAATAACACACACAGGATTGCAAAGCAAGTCAGCTGGATTTAAAGTTATCCACATAGATTTTTAATTTGTGGCGGGTAACCTGTGCTTCATTAACACATTAAGTAACAGGGTTTCACTGTGGCTCTGGTAACGGCCATGATTTTGACCTAGTCATTGAGTGGAACAAATTTTCATGGTATCTGCAGCAGCTTCAGTGACACAGAAACATGGCTGTGGTTTCTTTAGAGACAAAGTCGTGGGTGCTGCTAATGCTACTATAATGCACTGCTTGGAAAACAGGCTAAATTCCAATTAGAGGTTTGTGGTCATCTGGCTGAGCGCATCTGTGCTGCAGGGACTCTAATCATAGCTATGATTGGCTATTAGTACTTCCTTGAACAAAGGTCATGCAGCTCATGTCCATCTTGGTGGAAGCGCCACTCTCCGTGTAGACGGTCTGCCACAGGCTGCCAGGGCTCAGAGCCCAGAGCAGCACAGCTCATTGCTTACTCAGCACAGAGCCTACTTGGGCAGTTTCCAGGGTGTATCTTCATTGCCCTTCCCTCCCTCCTGAGACACTGTTTCTCTGTGTAGCCCTGGAGACCTGTGTGTCCTGGAGATCAGGCTGGCCTCAAACTCAGAGATCCACCAGCCTCTGCCTCCAAGTGCTGGAATTAAAGGTGTGTGCCCCCACCACCTAGCTTCATTGGCCTTCTTACTCTCTGGTTCTGCTCTTGCTTATGTGTATTTACTTGCCTCCATTGGCCCAATCAAGAAAGCCCCATGGGGCTGAAGAGATGGTTCATTGCTCTTGTAGAGGACCAGAGTTTAGTTCCCAGTGCCCACATGGTGGCTTACTACCATCTGTAACTCATCAGTTTCAGAGAATCTGATATCCTCTGACCTTAGAGGGCAGGCACACATGTGATGCATACATACATGCAAGGCAAAAGTCTGTACACACAGAATGAATAATCGCTAAAAAATAGTTTTTGGAAAAAAAGAGTATCCAGGAACCAAGTTCCCAGGATTGGTCATGGCCACCAAGCTGGTTATCGAGCACCTAGATGAAGCAGTCATTCTAAGATGCCATAGGGAACTCTGGGGAGGCCATTGCTCTGGCCAGCGACCACGAGACTCTCAGGCTTCCAGGGTGCTTTCCATCCTTCTCTTGCTATCACGCTCAAAATATCCTGCAGAGCGCAGGACAGTCCTGTACAATGAGGAAGGAACTGACAATTATGCTCTCTGTAGGAAACCCTGAGCATACACCCTGAAGAAGCATGCTTGGTGCCTCAGTGGTCCTTGTTTGAGTGCTGGCATTTGGGACAGAGCCAACCCACTGCTTCTCAAGGCCCCTCCCAGGCCCCTCCCAGTCCCCTCTGGCCTGAAAGGTCCATCCTCTTTACGGCTTGCACTGGGACTAAGTCACAGATGGTAAGAGAGGGCTCTCCCTGGCTTCACCCACTGGAGTTCAAATGCACATTTTGTCAGGACTACAAAAACTCAAGAGGCTCTACCCAGGCCTGATGGTCTTCATCAGGGAGGGCAAGGTTAGCAGACCTCCACTTGCAGTTTCCTCCAAGTCCCTGGTACTTGGGACCCTTGTTCTGCACCATGGGAGGAAAAGCCTGTCTTTGGTAGCCTCCAAATTGCCCCTGCAGCCAGGGAGGAAGCACGTCCACCCAGGGCAAGAGGATGCTTTCATGAAAGAACTGTTCACAGGCAGGAGTTACCAGGTGCTAGCCTCCTTCCCATCTCCTTGGCTTTCCATGAACCAGTCTGCTCTCTTAAAAAATACCTGGTCCCCTCTTCCCAAGCTCAAATGCTTCAGAGCATGCCCACACCCCCGTGTTAGTAGAGAAGGGGCTTCTGTCAGTACGATGCGGAACTCTGATGAAAAAAAGGATTAGTTGCTTCTTCAAAAAGACTTTGAAATTATATCTATTAAGAATAAAATTACTTATTTAGGACTATTTATTATAGTGTTTTCTTCTTTTTTATTTATTATGTATACAGTGTTCTGTCTGCATGTCATGCCAGAAGAGGGCGCCAGATCTAATCATAGATGGTTGTGAGCCACCATGTGGTTGATGGGAATTGAACTCAGGACCTCTGGAAGAGCAGTCAATAACCTTAACCTCTGAGCCATCTCTCCAGTCCCATGTTTTCTTCTTTATAAAGCAATTTTTAAAAAATATATTATGTGGAACCACAGAAAATTACTTTAGGCTATTTCATAGGATTCAATCTATTCCATGTTCCAATTTGTTTCTCACTGTGCTCCTGGATAGGTGTTCTTCACCCCATTTTACAGAGGGAAGATGAAAAGACTTTTGACTAAGAATACATAGGAGACAACAGGCTTAAGACTTGAGCTAAGTCTGCTGAATGCCATCCCTCATGCTCTTGATTCTCAAGTAGGGTGTTCCAGCCTAGAAGCCCCTCAAAGTAATAATATGGGGAGATACGGGACCACAAGACTATTTTCTGAGCCTACTCTCAGGAGTCTCCACTTGGTTTTACTTTGGGACCTTTTCTCAATGGAGGAGATTAGTGGGTGCCCAGGTGTCTACATACAGTGTTCTCAGGCGACATGATGACAAGTTTAAGGTTGGAGACTTTGAGAGTAAGAGGTACAACCAAAATTATATACAGGCTATGGGACGTCATGGAATCATGTGCCCATATTCATGGATGTGCCCATCCATCTGAGGCAACTACTGGGCAGTTCCCTACAGACATAACAGGCTCTCCACCAGCCTCTGTGCTATGGACATTTGGGTTCTGGGTCTTGGCCAGCTGGTGAAGGGGCAGGAATATTGGGAACCAGAACGCTATCATGCCTGCATTTTGAGTTTCTGTGAAATCGCCCCGTTTTACTAGCCCAGCTTGGTTTGGTGGGAGGTTACAGCTTTCATGATGAGGCAGAAAGAAGCCAGCTTGCTTCCTGGCTCTTCAGGAGCCTGCTGCCACTGAGAGTTTCTGGCTGCAGGGCTGTCAAAGGGAGCAGCAAGGATGAAAGAAGAACGCTGGTACTCTACCCTAGGCACTTCGGAGACCATAGGGAAACTGCAGGAGGTGCTGGTGACTGAGAGCTCCCTCCCAGGCTGCCACTGGAGGAAATTCTTTTCTCCTGCAGCAAAGCTGCTCTGAACCTTGGCTAGCCCCAGGCTCTGTTTTGGTAGCTGGCCAGTTAGAGAGGGCAGGCACAGAAATCACCAAGCAGTGGGCACTAGGCCACCGCCTTTGCCCAGGGAAAGTATGTGGTCCCTCAAGGGATAATTCCATTTCTCAGCATCTTGTCAACCTCAGGGGGGCCCAGCCCTCAAGGCTATTCGAGTCCAAATGCTTCCTAAAACTGACCTGGTGGCCTCAGCCTGGGCCAAAGCTGGATGTCCCATCTCCTGAGGTCTCCAGATACTAGCAGTCTCCTTCCACGTTGCCAGAATCCATCAGGTACCAAAACCCCAAGCTCACCTCCCCTTATAGTCAGCAACTGCGCCCCTGCTCACCAGTCCATGCTCCAGGCTGTGATGCCATGGCTGTAACCGCTGCTGCACAGGACCACAGTAGCTGTGGGCCACCCGAGTTAAGATCTCACAGTTGAGTAAGCCACAATGTGGGTTCCTCCCACCACACCCTCCCTGACCTCAGAGCCAGGGCTTTCCTCAAAGCCCTGTTGCCACACAACTCAGCTTTTGAAAAAAAGGAAACCGACACCGGGTCTTGAATACAATGAAACTTGTAAGAAGCTGTGAGCGGAGACCTCTGAAGGTGGAGAAAGGGGAAGCTGTTCTGGGCCTCAGAATACCCCTGGCTAGCAGGCCCTTTTCTCATCTCTGGCCAGCAGAACTGGAGCTCATGGAGAAGAGGAGGACCTTCTGGGTCTGTGGCACCTTTGCTCACTCAAGGCCAGCCAGGGCCCAGAAGTCACAGCATCTAACTCCTTTTTAAATTTTTTTTCTTTTTTCTTTTTCGAGACAGGGTTTATCTGTGTAGTTTTGGTGTCTGTCCTGGAACTCACCCCATATCCCAGGCTGGCCTCGAACTCACAGCGATCTGAGTGGCTCTTCCTCCTGAGTGTTGGGATTAAAGGTGTGTGCTACTGCCGCCCAGCAGCATCTAACTCCCTAATCCATTCCTGACAACCACAGAGGCTCATAGCTCAGGCGACATTTGAGATTTGCCTGCCTGCTCAATCTCCACTGTCTATTACCCATTGTCACCAGCCGCATGTACCTCTTAAACACTTGAAATTGCATGGAATTATAAAATATATACTAGATTTCAAAATCCAACTAAGAATGTACAGTGTCTTAACAATCTTAATATTGGTTACATATGATCATATATATATATATATACATATATATACATATATATATACATATATATTGGATTAAATAAAATGCAATCATTAAAATTAATCTCACCTCTTAATCTTTTGTGCTGCTAGGGTAGGACTCAGGGCTTCACACATACTGGTCAAATGCTCTACTGCTGAGCTATGCCTCTAGTCTTTTTACTTCTGACACTACCACTGCCAAGACTGCTAAGTAGATGGATGGAAGAAAACAGATCATCTAAAGGGAACCCCTGTACACAAGAGTATTCCAGATCTAATAAAGGTGGCATTTCACATCTGTATGCGTAATATGGGAGTATCACTGGAAAATCCCATGCTCCTTATGTGGCTTACTTTTGTGGTTCACATAATATTTCTCTTGGTTAGAATGGTACTGGAGTTTCTGTTTTAAGTAAATGCCCATCAACATGGGATGGTTCCATACTTGATACTGCATCCACACAATGGGATGAGGGCCAGGGTTATAGGTCAGTGGGAGAGCGCTTGCCTAGCACATGCAAGGCCCTGGATCCCTAGCACAGAAAAATAAATAAATAAAGAGGAGAAACTAGGAAGATGTTGAAGGTAATAGTAAATTAAAGAGCAGGGGTTGAGGTGGAGTTGGGGGAGGGAGAGCAAGATATGGCATGATGGTGCATGCCTGTAATCCTAGCTACTCAGGAAGCTGAGAGGGTCAACAATTCCAGGCTAGCCTGAGCTACAGAGTGAATTCAAGACCAATTGGGTAACTCAGTGATATTCTGTCTCAAAAACATAGAGGGCTGGGGATACACCTTAGCAGTAGAGTGCACAGCGCTTGCCTAGCACATGTGAGGCCCTAGGTTCAGCCCTTAGTAGCACAGAGTGGAGGAGGAGCAAGCGGAGGGTGTGGTAGTGTCCATCTGTAACCCCAGCATTCTAGAAACAACACCCTGAACAACAACAGACAAACAACAGCTGGGGCAAGGAATGGGCAGTAGCATAATGCCATCTTCGATGACCATGCAAAGCACACACAGGATTGTATGTGTAGGGAGCAAGTCTGTAATGCCACACAAGTTACTGTTCCCGTTGCTGGCCTCCGGGGAGGGTGTGGAGGATGCGAGAGTGTGGGGGAATAACTTTTCCTTTGAGATCTTCCAGCACTATTTGAAATGTTAACAAATGGGAGGGTTTCCCAATGGAAACTACAGGAACAAAAATAGATAAAATACATTATTATTTCATCCATTAAGATAATGTACTAGAATAGTTTCTATAATCAGACTATTAAAGGAAAAATAAGCCAGACTATTTTCAGAGCTGTTTCTGTTTGTGCACTGGTAAACCGCCCTCTTACTTTCTTCTTTCTTATTCCTCCTTCTCTGTCCTTTTTCTTCTCTTTCACTTTCAAAACCTACAAGGACTGTGAATGGAGAGCCATTACCCTTTTGTTGGCCCCTGGCTCCACTCAAGTGGGGCCTCTGGCATGTCCAGCTACCTCTATGCTAGAAGGGTTGAGGCAGGACACCGTGCCCTTGTTGATACCATAGTCAGCCCTGCATACAGTGGACGGCAAGACCTAGCCAGAGAAAAAGCATCCTGCCTAGGGACTGTGTCACATTTATATTTACATAGGCCCTGCTAGGGAGAGAAAAATAGCAGCCCAGAAAATGATTTTTTTTTTTTCATTTTCTGGTTCAAGGGTTGCCTGGGAAGGGGTAAATGCAGGGGACAAGATGGCTTGGTCCAACTTTGGGAAAGCAATTTAATTGCCACCTGCAGTTAAAAATCGCTAAGAGGGTCAAGCATTCTGAAAAGGAGAGCTATGGAGGTTGGAGAAAGGAGAAAAGCTCTCCAGCTCCTGGGAAGTAGGTGTAACAAGAGATTTGTTTGCTCAGAGGCAGATGGGAATCTCAGGCCTTAGAGTTTAATGGAGAGAGGAAGAAAAGACAAGAGATCCCCATCAATTGTCAGCAGATAATTAGCTTCTGAAGGGTGGGCCTGCACGAATTGAGAAATGAAAGCCCCCTTGACGAGAGTGGGGGACAAGTGCTGTGGGAAAACAGCACCTTTTTTATTGCATTCATTCTCAATGCACATGAAACAAACTCTTTCAAATAAAGAGGGGCCTCGGGTGCCTATTTGGACCCCACTCCCTCCCTGCTTAAAAGAAAGGTTTAAGGAGCTACACAGTAAGGAGCAAAAGCTTGTAAAATATGACAATAAATCATTTGTATGACGTCCCCCTGGGAACTCAAATGTATGCTTACCTGCAGTTATGAGACTCAAGTTTGTCCTTGGTCCTTACCATCTCTTCCCCTTTCAGACCCTCTTGTCTTCCGGACTCTCAGAACAAAAGCTCCCGGGCTAAAGGTTTGAAAGGGATCCAATTCAAAGCACATATACTGGCCCCCAGGAGATCGTAGACTAAAGAATGTTTTCCATAGCCTCCTTGAATGAAAACTATGCTATTTTTAAAGTAATATTCCATTCAAACCTTGGAAGTGAAGGATTTACCTTTAAAAGGAAATCTGCATCCAACACAAAGCTGTGGATATCTGGCTTTAGTATTCTTCACAAAGGCAAATCTTTCAAATGCTAACTGGTCATTGACGATGCAGTCTAGCAACTGATTTCTGGACTGAAGGACTTGGAGCATCACACTGCTCTACAGAAGGGATATGGAACCTTAAACAAACTCTCAGCACCTTTGGGACTGGCTGCCACTCCAAGCCATCCAAGTCATGCATGTAACAGTCAGTCAAAATACCTACTGTCTGTTCCTCACTTGCCCTCAATCAATCCGTCACTCAGTTCTATTGATTCTGTTTCTAAAATCGACACATATCTGATCATTTCTCACATTGGCACTAGCATCACTTGGTGTAAGCTGCCATCGTGGGCAGAAGTCCCCCAAAGCCCTCTCCTAGCAGCCACAATCATTTGTTTGTCTGTTTGCCTGTTTATAGGAACCCAGCACACCACTCACACTAGCCATGCCCCCAGCAAAAACAGTCAATTTAGGGAACTAGCCGGAGGGAGACAGGCAGGAGACATGGGGGGAGGGCACTGGGGAAGGGAGTGACTGAGAACAAAGTATAATGAATGACACATATGAACATTTCACGACCTAACAATTTCTTTGTATGCCAACCTAAAAATCGAGAATAAAATAAAACACAAAAGCATTCAGGCTGACCATGGTGGTGCACACCTTTATGCTCAGCACTCTATAGGCAGAGGTATGCAGGATCTTTAAGCCTATATAGAAAGTTCCAGGTCAGCTACATAGTGTTCCAGGTCACTACATAGTGAGACTGTCTCAAAAAGTAAATACAAAGAACATAATTTTCTGCCATATTTATCTTCTGCTTGGACTTTGCATGAGGTGAGTTTTTGACCAAAGTATGTCTACCCCTCTGATTTGGAATTGTCATACCAACAAGAACCTTGTCTGATTTTTGCTTATGTTCATGTCCCCAGGCTTGCCCTCCTGCCTGGCATAGAGAACACATTTATTTGTTAAATGGAATGGTTTTTTTTTTTTTTCTTTTGGATACAAGGTATCACTCTGCAGCTCAGGCTGACTTGGAACTCACCATAGAGCCTAGCCTAGATTTGAACTCTTGGCAATCCTCCTGCCTCAGCCTCCTGGGTCCAGGGATTACAGACATGAGCCGCCTAGCCTGACTCAAGGAGTGAATGATAACAGCTAACATTTTTCGCTGCACTTTAAAGGTAGCAAATGCCTCAGCTGATGCTCAGAATAACCCTGGCACAGCCCCTGTTTGTTCTCATTTTATAGGGAGGAAAGCAAGGCTCAGAACATTGCCTACACTGACGAGAGTTAAGGCAGCAGACCCTGAAATCCAGCTCCGAGGGGGTCACAATGTCATGCCTTTCTGGCTTTGCCTCCTTGGAGAACTCCAGAGCTGAAGAAAGTGGTGTGAAGTCAGAGCATTTTGATCTTTCTTGTCTGAATAAGAGGCCACACTTCACTCAGGCCTTTAGGGCCTGGAGGCCGGTCCTGTGGGGACTCCCTGCCAACCAGGCAGTGGAGGGATTCTAAATCAGGCTTTCCTGGATGACTTGGAGAGCCACTGTAACTACAGTGACCTTATTTTCTGAATCAAAAATCAGGATTCTTGGTCTGACAAAGAGAATAGAATCCTTAAAACTAGGACTTTTCTGGAAATCCAGGTCATGGAGTTGCTGTACCTGTGCCACATGCATGGTCGCTACATAATGGGGACTTCTCAGCAAATTCTGACCCAGCCACTTCAGTACATTACATCTCAAAAAGATTAGAAAAATAAAACCCAAATTGTTTCTGGGCCTCACACCAAATTCCTTCCAACTCCGCTTTCTATGTGTTTGCTTAATTATTTCCCTCACTCGTTCACCTTTTCTGTTATCGGCTTTCTTCCTGGTCTGCGTGAGCAGGTTTCTAGGTCCTGCTTGCTGATGGATGCCATAAGCAAGTGGTTGAGGGAAATCATAAGTGAAACTGCTTGGGAACCATGGCAACAGGGGCCATGGTAACGGGGGCCAAGCACTGAGAGACAGCCTTCCCCACCCATCCTGGTTTCTGCTTTAGACCAAGTGGTACTGATAAGGCCTGATGGCTCCACTCTGTCATTTAATTAGGCAACACTACATGCAAGAGGCATCATGGCAAAAGTCTGGTCCTAGGAAATGGTGGAATTCTCCTGCTTCACTATGTCATGTTGCAGTGGTAAACTCACAGTGAAAGGTGTGGCCACATCTAAGGTCAGATCGAACACTTGCCCCAAGCACTCTTCACATTTGGCTCAATACACTCAGAGCTCCCCGATGGGCTGACAGGCCCCAGTATGTAAAACTCAGGAGCCATCGTCCACGTGGATCAGGAAGGTAAGAATTATATCATCCAAACAGTCCATCCCAAGGGTTTCTTCCAGTGTCCGGGGAGAGCAGACTTTCAGTAAACCAGAGTAAGGCCTCTTCCTGTGAAAATCATCTACTGCTCCAAAGTACCGAATGTTGGTGAACCTATGCCTCAGTTTCCCTATCAAGAAAAAAAGGGGGCAGCAGAAACAACCTCTGCCTTGTTTTTCTTGTCCTCTCCTTTTTAGATGCCAAGCTATATTCATAACCCACACTGGCCCTAGCTGAAGCTTCTGCACCCCCCAGCTGCACAGAGGAACTGCTGTCCTGAACGGGATGTCTCTGTCCCCCACACATTCTTAAAAAGGTGCTGCGTGTGTGCTCACAAATTAGAAGCTATTCCATATTGCTTTGTATATTCTGAACCATATCAAATTGTACATATATCCTGTTGGAGTTTACTTCCTTTGCTTCATGGCATGTTTGGAAGAGATATCCATGCTGGTAGAGGTTGTACTTGTTCAGGCAAGCTGGTGCTGTGTAGGATCCCACTATTGGAACATCCAATTTATTTAGTCTTCTGTTCTCTCTCCTCCCCTCCTTCCCCTCCCCTCTTTATTCTAGAACCAATACTGGGGGCTGGGGATATGGCTTAATGTGCCTGCTGTGCAAGGTCTTGAGTTTGAACTTCCAGGACCACTGTAAAAAGCCATGTGTAGTGGCATGTCTGTATTCCCAGTGCTGAAGAAAAGTGGTATGGAGATGGGCTGATCTCCACAACTTGCTAGCCATCCAGAACTAGCCAAGTGGTGAGCTCTAGGCTCAGGAAGATACCCTGTCTTAAAAAACAATGCAGAGAGCAATAGAGAAGAACATTCAACATCAACCTCTGGCCCCCATGTATATTTGTGCACACACACCTACACACACACACACACACACACACACACACACACACACACACACACCTACATGTGCATATGTATGCATATACATATACCTACATTACACAAATACAAAAAAATACCAATGCTGTCATACATAGCTGGGCATGGTGGTACACACTAGTAACCCCAGCACTTAAGAGGCTAAGACAGGAGGATTGCTGTGAGTTCAAGGCCAGTCTGGGATACATAAGGAAACTTTGTCTCAAAAAACCAAACCAACAAAAACTGCACAATGCCATCATGAATATTCATAGTGTATTTGATACCATTTACTTATATGAGAGCTTCTGTAGCATGAATATGTATGAAAGGGTGAGAGTGTAACTTTTAATTTATCACTCTGCTGATTGAACTCAGGGCCTTGTGCATGGTAGCCTAGTATCTATCACCAAGCTGCACCCCCAGTGCCTTTATGAGGGCAATATTTTGGTGCTTAGCCAATGAAATTACTCATGCCCTATTTGATCTCATAGCTGAACTTTCATAAAGTTATAGTAGGAGAATTCTTACATGAGTGCACAGATAAATGCACAAGAATTTTCACTGCCCACTGCTAGGAATAGGGTAACTTTTCTTGTCACCTTGCATCCATCAAAGGGTGTTGGGGCAGATAAACAACCTCACAGAATATTCTGGACTTTGGAAGAAGGAGGACTAACAGGCTTTCTCACCTGCCTATCCTAGTCTCCTAGGCAGAAGAAATAATGCTGCCTATATCACAAAGCCAGGAACGCTGGAGGTAACTTGTAAATGTCTTTGCATTAGATGGAGAAAACCTTGCTACTGACAAGAGGGCAGCAGGCCAGAGTCCCACATCTGCAGGTGAGACGCCTTCCCCAGCAACCAAGTCTAAGAAAAATGGAGAAATGGTCCAGAAAATAGGCTAGAACTCAGGCTGAAGGAACATTAGAGGGAGAGCAAACTCACAAGCATTTGAAGAAACATTAGCAAACAGGTGAGATGCCCTCCCTTGTCTCCATGTTAAAACAACTAGCAGAAAGAAAGGCTTCCCTTTTACTTTTGAAACATCAGTAAGTAGAAATGTTTGGGGACACTGTGTCTAAGAACTTAGCTCAAGACTCGAAAGAAGGGGCTGGAGAGACATCTCAACAGTTCAGAGCTCTGTTGTTCTTGCAGAGGACCTAGGTACAGTTCCCAGCATGGAGGTTTACAACCATCTATAACACCAGTTCCAAGGGATCTTATTCCCTCTTCTGACTTCTGTGGACACCAGGCTTGCATGTGGTGCAATACATATACATGCAGGCAAAACACTCAGGTGCTGTGGGATGTTTTGTATGCTATGAATATGTGTTGCTCTGATTGGTTGATAAAGAAAATGTTGATTGGCCAGTAGCCAGGCAGGAAGTATAAGTGGGATAAGCAGATGAGAATTTTGGGAAGAGGAAGGCTAAGTGAGGAGATACCAGCTTGCTGTCCAGAGAGCAGCATGTAATGGCACACGGATCATGTGGTGTCATATAGATTAACAAAAACAGGCTGAGTTTTAATGTAAGAGCTAGTCAGTGGTAGGCCTGAGCTAATGGCCAAACAGTTATAATTAATATAAGACTCTATGTGTTTACTTGGGTCTGAGTGGCTGCAGACCAGGTGGGACACAAGAAAATTTCAGCTACACTGGGGCACATAAAATACAGGGCAGCTAACATCCATCTGTAACTCCAGTCCCAGAGGGATTCAATGCCCTCTTCTGGCCCCTGCCAGCACTGCACGCATGTGGTACACAGACATTCATGCAGGCAAAATGAGCGTGTACATAACAAAACAAAACAAAACTCAAAAAACGTATGACAAATGAGATTGTGTCAAATAAAAAAGAATCTGCATAGCAAATGAGGTAACAAAAAGAAGAGAGGCAAAACACAGAGTGGGAGAAAATATTCACAAACTATGTATCCGACTAGAGGTTAACGTCCTCAGTGTACCAGCAAAACAAACAAAGAAAACCCCCTAAACAACACAATTTAAATATGGACAAAAATTGGGGCTGGAGAGATGGCTCAGCAGTTAAGAGCACTTGCTGCTCTTGCAGAGGTCCTGGGTTCAATTCCCATCAACACTGTGGTGGGGTGTGTAAGAAGACAGTCAGCCAACAAGTCCTGAAGCTGAGTGCTAGAAGAACCCAAAGACTGTCACTGTCTTCACGTGAGACCAAAGGCCCCAAACAGTCCTGTTGTCCTGAAGGGTTCACAAAGCCCTACTTCTCACTGAGGGTCCATGGAGCTGCCATCTTCCTCAGTGCTGGTGGGGGAATGGGAGAGGGTAATGAGGAGTGAAAATGCCCAAAAGTCAGTATCTACATGCCTATGAAATTGTCAAAGAACAATAATTTAAAGAAAAGAATCAAGCAGGAAATGGAGGTGGCTTGGGGTGCACTAGTGCACTTTTTCTTTAGCATATTAACTGTGCAGCATATTAACTAATGCACTTTTGAGAAGTTAAACCATTTTTTAAGAAGGAGGTGTTTTTGAACTTAGAAAACAGTACAGATATGCGGGGAATGATGGCATATGGCTATCATTCCAGACTTGGGCAGGGGTGTGGTGAGTTCAAGGCTAGTTTAGTCTACATAGTGAGCTCTAGAAAAGTCAGGGCTATTCTACAGCAAGATGCTATTTCAAGGTGGGGAAAAGCAACAAAACAAAACAAAACAAACAAACAAACAAAAAACCAGACAAAAGCAGAAAAAGAAAACAGTACAAATAGTGAATGAAATGTGTGGTTCCTGTGCATGAATGACTGAAATTCAGGAGACACTGCCATGGGCCAGGGAGGCTGAAAGACCAGACTGCCAGCAGAATTCAGTGGAAACATCTGTAAGCAGGTATGCAGTCAGGACGGGCTCAGCCACGGCTCAAGAGACACATTCTGGCTGATACCAAGGAGAAGGATACTTGAGAATATTTTTCCAAATTCTAGCCAGATTCCAGATGCTTCTGTCCTAGGAAATTTGAGTAGATTACCACCCACAAGCCGAGAACATGGAAAGGAGCACTTTGAAAAATCAGTCTGGTTGTCATGCTCAGTATGGACCCATATGGATATGAAATATAGTGCCAGAAGACGACATCAAGATGCTAATAGCCATGAGAGTCCGGCCTTGAAGCTGAAGTCTAAAGGCTCTTTCATGAAGAGACTCACATGGAATTGCTCTTTGTCATGCATTATTTAAGGTATTGAGAAAAACAATGTAAGCTATGCATGTAGCTTGGTTGGTAGAGTGCCTGTATAGTATGTAGGAAACCCTGGGGTTGGATCCTTAGTACTCCACAAACTGGGTGTGCTGGTGCATATCTGTAATTCTAGCACTGCAGAGTTCAAGGTCATCCTCGGCTACCAATAAAGTTGGAGGCTAGCCTGGAATATGGGGGAGCCTAGCAGAGAGAAAGGAAAGAAAGAGAGAGAGAGAGAGAGAGAGAGAGAGAGAGAGAGAGAGAGAGAGAGAGAGAGAGAGAGAGAAGAAAGGAGGAGAAAGAAGTAAAAACTATGTAAAGTTTGAGAACAAGGCAGAAAAAGACCACTGAGTAGCCTTTCAGGTAAAGCTGAGACCACCATCCATGGGACACTAGACATCAGTCATTATTGCTTTAGGCCCTGAAAGGTCTACGTTGATTTGTGGGAGAATGATAAGCTGCAAATGACTGTTGTCTGACAGCAATTAAAACTAATTCTGTTCATCAGGAAAAGTGGTCCCCAAAAACTGTAGTCATAATACCTTAGGAACAACCCATTTTAATCTTACTTCAATTTTCTTTTTTGTTGTTGTTTTGTTTTGTTTGAAACAAGTTTTCTCTTTGAAACAGTCCTGGCTGTCCCGGAACATGCTCTGTAGCCCAGGCTAGCTATGAACTCACAGAGATCTGCCTGCATCTGCCTCCCAAGTTCTGGTATTAAAGTGGTGTGCCACCATTGCCCAGCTCAATTTTCTTTTGAAGACTTTCATATCAATTTCTAAAAATATTTTGTGTTGAGGTACTAGGCATGACTTCTACCACTTAGCTACATCCTAGGTTTTTTTTTTTTAATTATTAGATGTATTCATATTCTTTTTTTAAAAAAATGTGAGTGTTTTGCCTACATGTATGTATGTGCACCACATGTGTGTTTAGTACCTGAAGCAGTCAAAGGAGGGTATCGGAACCCCTGGAACTGGATTTCTGGGTAGTTGTGAACCACCACGTGGGATTTGTCTGTGTGGGTCTGTGCATGTGAGTGCAGCTGCTCATGGAGGCCAGAGGTATCACATCCCTCTGGAGCTGGAATCACAGGCCACTGTGGGTGCTGGAAACCATGGAGCCATCTCTCTAGCCCCTCTTTTTTAAGTATTTCCAAGTGCAGAATGCAGTGTCATTAATTATACTCACAATGCTATAAAATGATCAGTACTAGCTCTATCTACTTGTTTTGTCATCTAAGACTGAAACTATGCATCTATCAAGCAGCAATTTCCACACCTGAGAGTTTACTCAGTGGTTAAGTCTCCTGCTGCAAGCCTAATGACCTCCATTTGATCCTAGAACCCACAATGTAGGAAGAAGAGAACTGACTTCCACAGCTTGTTCTCTGATTTCTGCGTGTGCACATACATACACATACATGCATGTGTGCAACCCCACAAGATACACACTAAATATACAAATATCTGCTTTTTAAAAGAGCAGTAATTTCCCATTCTTACCTTCTCCTAGGCCCAGGTAATTTCTAATCTCCTCACCCATGAATTTGCCTATTCAAGATACTTCATGTAAATGGAATTACACAGAATTTGTTCTTTGTGTCTTGCTTCTTTCACTTAGCATCATGTCAAGACTTATCCATATTATAGCATGTGTTAGGACTTCATTTTATGGCCAAATGATATTCCATTTTATGCATAGAGCACATTCTTTTATCTCTTCAAACACTGACGGACATTTGGGTTGTTTTAAACTTATGAACACTGCTGCCGTGAACATCCATGCACAGATATCGATCTGCTCAAGTGTTTTTAATTCTTTGGTGTGTGTACCTACAAGTGCAACTTCCAGGTTATCTGGTAATTCTAAATTAACTTTGGAGAATTTTATTTTAAATATATGTATATCTGTGCACCACTTGTGTGCAGTGCTCACAGATGCCAAAAGGAGCACTGAACCCCTGCAAATGGAGTTACAGATGGCTGTGAGCTACTCTGTGGGGGCCAGAAATGGAACCTAGGTCTTCTGCAAGAACAGCAAGTGCTCTTAACCACTGAGCCATCTCTCTCCAGTCCCTTTTTGAGATAATTCTATCTATTTAAATCTCATGTCTTTCTTTTTTGCAGTGCATGGGTGTGCATGTTCACATGTGTGGGTGTGAATATATACATATATGTATGCATGTGTGTGGCAGCCAGTGGTTGAACTGGGGTGTCTTCCTTGATCTCTCTCCACTTTCTATATTGAGGCAGGGTCTTTCTGTGAACCTAGAGCTCAACAATTTTACTAGTCTAGCTAGTCAGCTTGCTCTAGTGTTTTGTTTGTTTGTTTGTTTGGTTTTCCGAGACAGGGTTTCTCTGTGTAGTTGGTGCCTGTCCTGGGGCTCACTCTGTAGACCAGGCTGGCCTTGAACTCACAGAGATCTGCCTTCCTTTGCCTCCTGAATTCTGGGATTAAAGGCTTGTGCCACCGCCTCTTGGCTTGCTCTGGTGTTTAAAGATAGGCTGCCTCTCCCACCTGCCATTTATGTGGGTGCTGGGGAGTCTAACTCAGGTCCTCACACTAGCATGATAAGTAACTTACCCACTGGGCCATCTTCCAAGCCTTTGTGCATTTTTTAAAACCAGCTTTACCATGATACTGGTTCCTTCATCAGTAAGTTAAACAAATCTTTGACATCTGACCACAATATATCTTTGAGTGAGTTCATGTTTTAACTCTTTGGAAATGCCATTTGATTCGGATCATTTCTTTTCTTTGCTAATCTTTAGAGCCCAATGCTGACTCTTGATCTCCACCTTGACCCCCGTTCCTTACTGCTGCCTCCCTACAAGGAAGGAAAGGAAAGGAGCCCTCCACCCTGCTTAACCAAGAGGACAGCAGAGGATTCTGGGAGTTCCAAAGAGAAAGGAAATTTCAATTAGGGTCCTGTGACAGGGGTGGGAAATGAAGTCATGTGAAATTCAGGCAGAGCCACAGAATGGAACGTGTGCATTTGTTTCTGCTGGGAACACATAAAGACGTTTCTCCTGTGAACACAGACCTACTGCTAGTGTGGTTGTCGGCCAGGAAAACTCTAGAGGAAAGCTTTGCTTTAGATAAACTCTGAGATCAGGCATGTGACAATAAAACCCACTGGAAGAGATGGACGAATTCTCTTTGTTCCACCTCAAAACTTATGCTCACCAGCATTTGAGGGGAGGAGACGGACGGGGCTAAGGAATTTGTCAGGCAGGGAATGAAGAGAACACATAGACTTGGCCTGGGGTCTGAAGAGAAGGCTGGCTGCAGGAGAAGAGAAGAGAGCACAATTAAGGGATGGTGGAGAAGGAACTGAGAGAGCCCTAGCTCCTCAAAGGGCCTTCTTGGTGTCTTCTAAGAGCACCACCCCCATCAACAAGACAGTTCTCCTGAGCAGATGACATGGGTCAGCCAGCAAAGGCCCTTGCAGCCAAGTCTGATGACCTCAGTTTGATCCTCAGAGCCCACACAATGGAAGGAGAGGACTGACCCTCACAATTTGCTCTTTTCTTTTACATGCACATCATGGCATCCCCAACCTCCACCAAATAAAAAAAAATGTAAAAAGAAATTAAGAAAAAAGAGAAAGCTCTCACAGAGTACTAATCACACATAAAATCAGTTGTATTCTTGATCTCATATGTTTTTCATGTTTCAAACCAAGAACATCTGCTTTTGGGGAAGGCTGAAAAATTATGAAACCTCTATTTCTCCCCTCACAATTTCAAAGGAAGTAACTTGATTTTGATGACAATTTTCTCACTTTTGAGACAAGATATGGAAGAACAGATGAATGCAATGGAAGAATTTCACAGGTGGTTAAGAATGTGTAGGAAAAAGAAAAGCAGAATAAAGAAGAATGTCACCGATAGAAATATGATCTGAATATATCTATTTCTGAACTGCGTATCAGGCAGGTTAAGAAAACAAAGACAGAAAACGGCTTTCTTCTGACACTGTTATTTTGCTATCTTGCAGGCTTGTGTCAAGATGAAATATAGGTAATAAGCACTTTGCAAACTGCAGAGGACTGCATGTGTCTCTGAGGGGGCAGGCAGTGCTGGGGAGAGGGCACAGGCTGTGACAGCACACTGTGCTGGAGGCGTCCCAGCTTGGGGGAAATCTGACCTGCAGTGAGGACTCAAGCAAATCTCTGGATCTCAGTCTTCACCTGCATAGATGGAGGCCAATAATCATGCTTTAAGGGAAGACCCAGATAATAAGGTCTCCAGGAGAGAAGCAAGAACAAAGTGTTCAGGCAGCTAGGTCTTTTGGTACATAGCACAGGGGGAGCTCTTAGCACATTCCACTCAATAGTCCCTTTCAATATTTTTTGCCCCAATTACACCAGAAGCTCCTTGTGACTTTCTTGTCTCTATGTTCTCTAGGCACAGGGGCTGGAATGTCATACCCAGGGTTACTAGGCCCTGCCACCGTGTGGTTTTGTTGTTGCTGCTGGGGAGGTGGTTTTAGTATTGGGTTGACCTCACTGTCTCATGCTCTGCATGGTAGGCCAGTGGTGACTGATCCTTGGCCATTTTGACTTGTTATGTTTGAGTCAGGTCTTACTATTTTGCCCAGGAAGGACTTGAACTCTCTCTGTAGCCTTGACTGGTTCTGGATTGGTGACCCTCCTGCCTCAGCCTCTCCGGTACTCAAGCACCACCAGGCTTGACCAGCTACCAATTCTTGATGGCCACATCTGTACTCCCAGGGTGGTCGACACTGCAGTGCACTGGAATGACTGGCTCTTACCTATTCCCTTGGCCAGCGAGATTGCTGCAAATTGATAGCCTTCCCTGGGAACTGCAAAGTCCCCTCTTCAGACAGAGTTGCCTGGCCCAGGGCTACACTCCATCTGCTCCATGCATGGGGACAGCTTTCACTTAAGGAATGACTCACTCGACTGGGAACACCTGTGACTTCCCAGCACCAGAGCCCCAAGGGGTTGGCTGAGCTGGTCATTAAAATGCTATCCTGGTCCACTTCTTCCTCCAACCAGTTCCCTCTGACTTCAGACAGCAATTCCCAAAGACATCCCAATAATCTCCCTACACGTAACCTGGAACGCAGCCTCAAAAGCAGGCCCTAGACTGGATTTGTGGCCCGTGTGAGCATTGGCTCTGAATCTGGGAAGTCTCCATTCCAAATGATCCCAGGAGCCAGACAGTCCCCAGGGCCCAGTCACTGTCACAGGCTTCACTTGCAGTTACATTTTTATCCTCGCCCCCACCCTCCGAGTTTTCCTTAGGAAGTGTTTTTGGAACCCAAAGGGCAGGAGACTTAGGTCTGCAAACAAATGAGTCCTGGTGATGTGAGACAGGCTGCGGCAGAGGTGTGGCCAGGCCTGGGAGCAGAACTCAACCCAGGCATATATATATATATTGTGTGTGTGTGTGTGTGTGTGTGTGTGTGTGTGTGTGTGTGTGTGTATTTGCATTAAGGGCTGGAGAGAGAGTTCAAGGCCAACCTGATCTACAAAGCAAGAAGGCTTCCTAGGGGAGGAGCCGCTTAAACTGAGTCTTGAAGGGTGAGCTGATGTTGGCTAGAATGATAGGGATGTGTGAGAGACATCTCCGACAGGGAAGAGCATACTACGATGCATGACAGAGTCTAGGGTTAGAGGGAATGGGGGCAATAAAGTCTAGGGCAATAGAGGAAAGTCTTGCAAGGCCGTCTACAGCTTGGTACTCCAGAAATGTCTGTGCAATGAATAGCACATTCCACTATGGGTCAAGCTGCAGCCATATTGTTTCCATTCCCATAAGTTTTGGCAACAGTGGTTCTGTTTACTGTTCACTTTGTCTTTTTCCTCTAATTGTTTTTATGTTTTTCGAAAACTTAAAAATATTTATTTATTATTTAATATTTTTGGGACAGAATCTCTCTATATAGCCCTGGCTGTCCTAGAACTCGCTTTGTAGATCAGGTTGGCCTTGAACTCTCTCTCCAGTCCTAAATGCAAATATACACACACACACACACACACACACACTATAATATATATATATATATATATATATATATATATATATATATATATTTATTTATTTATATAGAGCTGCATATGGTAGTACATAAAATCCTAATACTCGGGAGGTAGAGGCAGGAGATCAGGAATTCAAGGTCTTTTTTTGTCTACATAGCAAGTTTGAAGCCCAGCCTGATATACATAAAACTTCCCCAGAAATAAATAGGATAAGCAGAGTGGGGTGCGTCTTTGTGAGTTTGAGGCCAGCCTTATCTACACAGCAAGTTCCAGGCCAGCCAGAGTTACATAATGAGACCCTGTCTCAAAAAAACTAAATAAGTAAGTAAATAAGGTATTTCTCTCTTGGAAGCCCTCCCATGCTTAAGGATTCTTTCTGTTTTTCCTTAATAAATCTACATTTTCCCTGCTCAAAAATTATAAAATAATAATGATAAATGTATATAGAAAGAAATGTAAAATGGCAACCTCCCCAAACAATGGCAATAGTAAAGGGTTGGAGATATATGTCGGTGATGGATTGCATGCACACGCTAGGTCCTGGTTTGATCCCCAGCGTTGCCCAAACACAGAAGCAAGCAACATAAAAACAGAAAGCCAAGAAGTATCACTTGCCATAATTAGAAAGCAACTGTAAAAAGAAATGCAATAGAAACAGGGCACCGTAATTAAAATTCTGAGTAGATGCTGTCGTCTGTCCTTGCAGTTGAGCCTGAGGCAGGTCTAGCTTTGTTAGAGCAGAAGATTAGCAAGCATTATAGAGGTTGAGACTTTCTCCTTAAGGTAATCAGAAAGTGGGAGAGAGAGGATCATTTTCTCACCATGTAATTCAGTGTTCCTTATAGCAGTACTGTGTACCATGAAAATCACCTCGGAAGCCCCCACCCCCCACCCCCACACAGCCCACTGTGAAAAGTTGGTAAACAAGAGAATGGCCTGCACGCGTGGCTGTTATCACCGAGTTGTTGCTTTGTGGTTTGGCTCTGGAGTGATCCCTCGGCTCAGCAAAGATATCCAAACCTGCAGCGGTGGTGCGCTTCATCCCAACACCACTGAGAAGGCAGCAGGAGCAGGGCTGGCCAGGGGACAGGACCCTGGGCGTCCCAGACCCAGAACTGGAAGTGCTCTTAGAGGATCTCCCCTATCCCACATTGCAGCGCGCGCGTGGGGAGGGGGGCAGAATTGGGACAAAATGGGCGATAAGGTTTGTCCCAGGCCACAGAAATCATTAGTACTGGTAGTGTGGAGGCAGACATGGAAAAGAGCAGTACAGCTTACCACTTTACTAGTGGCTATTATCAGCAAGGCAGACGAAGAAGAGCAGGGAAGCTGCATGATGCCACACACCAAAGGCTGGGGCAGGAGATCCTCAAGTTTGAGACCAGGCTGGGTTACACAGTGAAATTCCTTCCCAACAAACAGAACAATGAAACAACAACAAGAAAATTCAACTACCAGGCTCGACTCCTTGCCTTGGGGCAGAAATCGAGGTGGGCCTAGGTCAGGATGACTGGCAGAGTGGCAAGATTCTGCCAAGGGCTCCAGCAGGGAGCAACCGTAAGAAATGCTCTAAAGGGCAGGACCAATTCAATCAGGCATATTCTTGGTCTGGGCAAAGTAACTAGACTTTGGAGTTTGACAGCCTTGGATTTGACCCCAGCTGCCATTTTCTCGACAGATATGACTTTGAACAAGTCACTTAATTCCTTTTAGTCCAAGCCTCCTCACTGGAGTGGAATGTGGGGAACGCCAGTACTGTGTTCACAGGATTGTTGTGACGGTCACATTAGGCAATATACACAATGCTTCTGGTACCAAGCCTGCCACACCTTACTTAGTTAGCATCGCTCTCTCCCTGTCTTATGGCATAACCAGATCCCTGACAATACATTTTCTTCCTTCCTGGCTCTGTTTCCCAGCCCAGCTCCCAGCCCATACCTTCAGGCTGTCTATTTGAACCTGTGCTCACCAGCTAGGGGGTCAATGACAGTACCTGCAGATAAGAAAACCAAAGGGCACATTTTAGAAAGTGGGACAGGGACCTTCTTCACCTAGGGACAGAGGGGATGGTGGATGCTGAGGATGGAGGGATGCCCATCTAACTGGAAAGTGAAGCTGCTCTGGTCTTCCAGGTTGCTGGCTAGGCTAGCAGAGAATAAAGACAAGCCTCAGGTCTCCTGTGGCGTTAGAAGGCAGAGCCTTCAGCAAGTCCCTCCATTAAAAGCTACAAGATGCAAGGTTAAATATAGCCCTTTCCAGTTGTCTAGGACATAGATTTATGAAATGTCAGAGCGGTATTAGAGTGAGAAATAATCTTATCTCTGTTCTGATTTCAGAGTAGAAAGGAGGCCGTAGAGAAGAAAAAGAAATGGGGACTTTCACGGGGGGGGGGGCGAGGGGAGGCGGATGGAGGATTTTGAGCAGCGGGATGTGGTTTTAAAAGACACCCTTGGCTGCTGAGTGGGGAAAGTGAGGGAGAGTGGGAGCGGGGAGCCCAGTGTGAGGGAGGGAAATGAGGGGGCTGTAACCAGAGGAGCAGCTGTGGAGGGTGGAGGAGGAGGGAGGCACCCGCAGGGTGGGGTTGGGCTGCACCCCAGGTGACAGCTGCCCCTCCTTCTGTCTCCTTCCTGCAGAAGAGGAAGGCCATGCCTGCTTCCCATCAAGGGCTCCTACTCTGACTGCGGAGAAGGTAGTCCCTGCGAGGGTGCTGAACTTTTGCTACTCCAGGCTGCCCAATGCGTCCATGCAGAGCCTGTTAGGAAACTCCTCCTAATCTAAAGGGCCCAGTTGTGGCACACAAGACTTTACACGGAGCCCATCCAGTCACTTTCCACACCCCACACCCCCGTGACAACCCCACAGAGACCTGAAGACTAAATGCCACGTTCCTCTGACTCCTCTCCATGCCAGGCTGCAATCCAGGGTCCTCAACGTGACTTCTTTTTGATTGAATCTCTCTGCTTTTCTAATCACTTTAGCTCATAAATACTTTCTGAGCCTACTCCAGCTACAAAGGGCTGACTAGAGCCCCAGAGGCACCCCATGGACCCACTCACCTTCTGTCCTGTCCACTACCTCCACCAAAACAGCAGCTTCCCAGATGTTTCCAGACACAAAACTGCCTTGTTACATTCCCCCATCCTGGCTGGTCCTCCTCGCAGAAGCCAGACAGAGCTCCCAGTGTGACCCAGGACCCCGAACTTATCTTGCTGCCAGGAGGTCTCACTTGAACTCATGATCTAGACAGCACTAGGAAGCACATGTTGAGATGACCAGTGATGAACACCCTTTACCTGCCTCTCCTAGTGACTAAGCTTTGCAAAAGCAAATCCAGCATTTTAGCGCATGTCCTAGAGGTAGGGTAATCTCCCAAATTGATTGAAATTGAACAGAAAGACAAAGCTTCAGAATCTACAATAAGTTGACTTAAAGAAAATAAAGGGATATGCATGTGTGCATGTGTGCGTACACCCCCCACCCACCCCCACTTCCTTAGTCACTTTTATAATCCCTTAGGATCTCAAGATGCTAGGGTTAGGGTGTGATCACATGCACCCTCTCTATATCCAGAAGCAGCCCATTTCAGAGCTGCTGCGGAGCGTCTCTTCCAAGGGTCCCTTCTGCCCCTCCCTACACAACTCTAGAACTAAAGGTCTCCCACCCTTCTGAGACAGGGCAGGCTACCACCACAGCATAACTCTTCCACCAAGAGCCCACAGTCCTTTCCCTTCTCCTCTCTCCGCCTTAGCCATCCACTCCTCCCCTCCTTCCCCAACAACTCACCTCCCCGGCTCCAGAAGAGGGTGAGAGACTCGCCTCTATCCATCCTAGTGGATCCACTTGCAGCCAATCCTCACTCAACAGAGGAGGGTGTGCCAGGCTCACTCTGGAAGTAGAGAGCCCAGGGGCTCCACGCTGTTCCAAACCTGTCACTAGGTTCCTTGGTAGAGCACCCAGAGTCACGTCCTTAGAGCCAGTTCCCAGCACTCTGGCTGGGTCAGTTTGGCCCCATCAATCACATTGCCCAGTGAAGTTCCTGGGCAGTCCAATCTAGGTAAAGCAATTCTGGATTCAAAATAGGAGTTTCAGCTTTCTCTCTTTCTCATGCCTGGCTCTCCACCCACAACCTTAACGGTCCTGTTCACCCTAGTCCTAGCTGATGGACAGTGAGCTGAGCTGTCAGTGGGTTAGACTTATCTTTCTCTAGGTAAGGATCTCAGCTCTCAGCCAAAGGCTGAGTCCCAGCCTCATGGAGGACTGCCCTCCTGCTCAGCGGCTGTCCTGCTGAGAGGGGAAATGAACAGGAACTGGCCGTCTGAGTCAGCGCCCCTGGTCTATTGTCACTGTGCAAGCCCCTTCCTTCCCAGAGGAGAGCCGTGCACAGAGATAGGCCCTGTTTTGCAAGTCTCTGGAGCACACACACTTTCCCTCTTGGCCTGGGACAAGTCTGTGAACTCTAGCTGGGTGTAACTCAATTCAGTCTCTCCAGCTCTTAGCAGGGACCTGATTCACAGCATGGAGACTCTACACCGTAGAACATCCTCACCACGGACAGAAGAACTAGATGATAGGTACCGTGTAACAGGAGAGACAGGGGCTCTCCTAAGGTACACGCGCCAGAAGGCAATGAGACTTGGAGTCCAATCCCACTGTCTGTGGCATCAGAAGACTGCTAACCCTCCTCATGGCTTCTCTTACTGTGTCCATCAGACATCTGGGTCACAGATTCTAGCACAGCCTGTTTGCCAGGGCACAAAGCGGGAAGGGGTCACTGGTCTTAAAGTACTGAAAATGCAACTCGTTCAAATTTGTTTGTGTATGTGTAGAAGGACAAAGACGCAATTGGCCAGGAGCCAATCCCAAATGGACTCATTTGTTACCCAGCACTAAACAGCTCTGCTGGTGAAATGAGTATGGGCCCGGGACTGAGCCTGTGTCCAAGTAACCATTTTCTAATCAAAAGAGATGCATGGCTGCTTCTTGCCCACAGTGTGAGAGGAGACCCAGCATGAGCTGGGCTCTCATCTGTTTCTGATAGGGGCACAGAGACGGGAACGCAGTTGGAGGGTTCTGGTGGTTGGGTGGGAATCGCCTATATTAAGAGTTCCAACTGTTTGAGCACAGGCTCAGGAGCTTGTTGGGCTCCTGTCTTCAGGACCAGTTTCTATAGCATGGTGGAAAAACCACTGGAATAAAGACTAAGGGAGCAAGCACATTTAAGAGTGGCATTGGCTGGTGTCCAGGCAGTGATGTGGTGAACTTGGCAAAAGTGGCTTTGTAGAGGCCACATTGCAGCAGCTTAGAGAAGGACAGGGAAGAGGACTGAGGATGTCTACACGCAGGCAGTCTGGTTGTTGCTAGACAGAGAAAAGCTACAGCCCTAGGCGGAGAGATAGGCAAAGCAGTAGATGGGGTCAGAGGTGTGTCAGGATGGATTGAGGTGTTTCTGTCCAGCCTGCGGATCTACACTTTTCCCCGCCTCGTGCAAGCTGTGCTTTATATGAGACCAATAAGACCACGCCTTCTGATGGGTAGAACCCAGGCACGGCAAGCTTGAAATCTCCCCAGGTTGAGAACCATCACACAACATGTTTCCCCCAGACAGTGTCTTATTATGTAGTCCAAGCTTACTTCGAACTCATGATCCCTCTTCTAAGTATTGGGGTGACAAGCTGTGTCCCCATGCTCAGCTAGGGGGATTCTTGGGAAATACTGAAATTCAGTGTTAAAGTGTAGCTACTGCAGAGGGGCAAAGCCAGGGTGAACATCTAACCCCCCTCACATGGGCAGGTTTGTATAGGGGCTAAGATGACAGACTTTGGAAGCCATGCCACCCAGGTTCAAATCTCAGCCTCTTCCTTTACTGCCTGTGTGCTCTTAGCCAAGTTCCTTAACCTCTCTAGGCTTCTATAGATTAGTTACATAAAGCACAGTTTCAAATCTATATATTCCCTTTGAGAGGTAATAAAAACACATATACTACGCGGGTGTTGTGTTGACTGAGCTAAAATCTGCAAAACACTGCCTGGCTCAGTATAAGCTCTGCAAGTGCTGGCCTATGTTTCCTGGGGTTCCTCCTAGGGCCTCATCTCATTTATATTCTAGGCTTCTGCCTGAGGTTCAAGAAGGCTTCCCTTGGAAAATGTTTTTAACCTTACTCTTGGCTCAGGCATCTCAGTGGCTATGACCTCTCACCTGCCATTGCACAAGCCTCAGTTTCTCATCTTCCTCCCCAGCTCTAACTACTTCTCACTCCAGGTCCTCCTGGGCTGTGGCTGGCTACTGTTGGAGTTGCCATCCCATGGAGCCAGAGAGGTACTATTGAACACTTGAAGACTCTAAAGATTAAAGTCCCAGTCAGTATTAGCATTTTGCCCCCACCCAAGCCCTGCTTAGACTTTAGATGCTGTCAGAGTAAATGTCTCTGTGTAGGGAAACGGTGTGTGTGAGTTTCTACAACACAGACTTTGCCTTTGAGGCTTGGAATCGCGATAACGGTAGGGATGGAGAGCCACCTTCATCCCCAGATCCAGCAGTATGACTTGGTTGGCCCCAAAAGAGATCTCCACTTTGGTAACTTTGCTCCTTGCTCAGGCCATAGCCCCTGTTCCTCAGAGTCTCACAGGGAAGCGGGTGGAAGCAACAGTGTGTAACCACGGGCTGAGAGCCGAAGTGTGAGGGAAAATGCCTGGGAAATCGGAAATCTCCAAGCCAGAGCTCAGAAGAGGGAACAGGGTCTCCAAAGCCCAAGCGTCTTCAGCAAGCCTGTCAGCAGCTCAGATGTCTTCCTTGCTCAAATACTGCAAAGGAGCTGTGTGCTAGATGGTGGACATCGCCCACCTCCTGTGCGGCCAAGGCAACAGCATGTCTTTTCTGAGACAAGCTTTAAGGAGAAAATAGCCCTGCTCTCCCCTGTCCTAACCCCATAAGGAATTCCCAGAGGCAGCCCTGTGTCCCCCTCCCCAATATCAGGAACGGGACTCTATCTAAGTGGAGTGAGAAGGTATACCTAGGACCCCCATTTCTCCATCTGTGTTCATGGAGAAGGGCAGGAGACTAAGTTCTGAAATAAGAAATTTGCTGTTGAGACAAACGAAGGTTGCATCCAAAGACACCTACTCTATAGGGACACAGATGGCACTTAGAAAGACACACCGGCCCAAATGATTCCTAGATATTGCCCAAGGGTGACAAAGAGCTGACCTGTCAGCATGAAAGACCTCTCAGGGACTTCTTTGTCATTTCAAGTATCATTTTTTTTTCAGTGTAAGCCTTGCCTAGTTTCTCCCACGTGGACTATGGTTACATGCCATGGCCATGTGGTCCAAAATGTCTGCGCTGTGGTCCTGAGACAATCCTAGAGCTCAAAAGGACAACTCCAGTGAATCACAGGCAGCGGCAGTAAGGGAGCAGCTAAACAGTTGCCCATATTAATCTCCATAGCTGAGTGACCTTGGTAATGTCACCTCAGTTCTGTGAGTCTTTAAAATGAAAGGTTTGTGGAAGATGAGTAGTTTCCAAACATACACCTCATTTTTATTAAAATATCTGGATTTCCCAGCTCTTCAATAAACACAATAAAACGAAATAAAATGTCTGGGTCTCAACATAGTAAGAGACAAAATGTCTGCTTTTTCCATGGAAGACACTTCAATGTTGACACCAACAGATGTGATAATCATGGAGCTGGGGCTCAGTGATGACTGATCACCCCGCATGCCCAGGCCCTAGGTTCCAACCCCAACCGCAAACAATTTTTTAAAGATATATATTTGCACAGTACTGTCTATTGCAGCCCTGTTCACAACAGCTGAGTTATGGAATTAGCCTAGGTGTCGAAGGAAGGAAAATGTGGGATGTAGAGGCAATGGAGTTTTTCCAGTGATAAAGAAGAGCGAAGTTATGTCATTTGTTGGACAAATGGATGCAACTGGATATAATCACATTAGGCAAATCAAGCCAGTCTCAGAAAGACAAAGGCCCAGTTTTCTCTCATTTGTGGTTCCTCCATGTTTTACGGTCACATGAAATCATGCACATCTATACCGAACGAAAGCAGAAGTGAAAAATGTCTAGGGAACGAGGGACAAACTGGAAGGGAGAAAGGGCTAGAAAAGGAAGGGTGGGTGTGGAGGAGGGTGTGCTCAATGTAGAACATACACCTGCACAAAAACGTCAAATAAATAAGATGGGCGTGGCCATACACACACGCTCTGCCCCTCTGAGACTCCCCTGTTGAGCTCAGGTAACTCCTGGCGGCCCTCCCTACCCTGGGAGTCTTCAGCAATAAGCAGCTCATATACACTACTTACCACCCAGTACATGCTTTTCATGTGGCACCTTGTCTCATCCTTACTACCATCCTGTGACCAAGGAGGCTGGGGACACCCTGAGGAATTATGTCACTTGCCTAAAGACACACAACCCAGAACTGGTCAAGTTTGTCTGAGGATGTAATCAACTGAGGCAATCTTCATCATGTCCTTTACCAAGTAGTCAAACTTGTCTCCATAGAATTTAAGCATTTCAGGAAAGGAAAAAAAAAAACCATAACATATTCCAGATTATTCCTCCTCCAAGACTAAAACTAGAAAACTTCACTTGCTTAATCAAACTTCAGTGGTAGCCAATGTTCACAGAAGACAAGGCACCTACCATCTGAAGCCACTAGCAACATGGGCCCAGAATGGCTCTGGGGATCAACAGAAGGGGCACAATGGGAACCAGTACCTGTATTAGTCTGTGTTCTGTAGCTACCACGAAGTACCAAGGTGGATACTTCTAAAGGAAGAGTTTATTTAACACACAGTTTGGAATCTGAAAAATCCAAGAATAGAGGGTCTCATCTGTTTGGCCTTGGGGGAGGACCTCTTTAGCTACATCACAGCATGGCAAAAGGTATCTTGTGTGAGAAGGTTAGCGCATGTGTTCAGACAGAAAGTCTGAGTCATAGATCAGGCCTGCTCTTATAACAATTTGCTTTTGTGGAATCTAACTGGGATCTCAAGAGAACTACAACAGTCTCCTGTAAGGGCACACCCCCAGTGACATCAGCACCTTCCTCTAGGCCTCACTTCCATCACCTGCCATACTAAAGACCAGACTTCCAGCACACCAAACTTTAGGTGACACATTTAAACCATATCCAAATCATAACAGTACCTAACACTTTTTCTTCAAAGTATACACACACACACACACACATGGTAAGGCTTTACACCAATGGTTTTCAACCTTGCTAATGCTGCGACCCTTTAATACAATTCCTCATGTTGTGGTGACCCCCAAAACCATAAAATTATTTTCGTTGCTACTCCATAACTAATTTTGCTACTGTTATGAATTGTAATGTAAACATCTGTGTTTTCTGATAGTCTCAGGTGATCCTGTAAAAGGGTCATTTGACCCCAAAGGGGTAGTGTAAACCACTGCTTTACACTATTCACATGGTCCTGTAAAACATCTTGGATCACTAGTTCTTGACCATATCCCAATAAGGCAGTTGTGCTATTCTTTTTTCTTTTCAAGACAGGGTTTCTCTGTGTAGCTTTGCGCCTTTCCTGGAACTCACTTGGTAGCCCAGGCTGGTCTCGAACTCACAGAGATCCGCCTGCCTCTGCCTCCCCGAGTGCTGGGATTAAAGGCGTGTGCCACCACCGCCCAGCTTTTTTTTCTTTTTTAATTATTGGGTTTTCAAGACAGGGTTTCTCTGTGTAAACTTGGCTGTCCTAGAATTCACTCTGTAGACAAGGCTGGCCTCAAACTCACAGATTTGCCTGCCTCTGCCTCCCAAATGCTGGGATTAAAGGCATGTGCCACCACCACCTGGCTCAGATGTATTATTCTCATCCTCACATTATCAATAAAGAAACTGAGAATATGAGGGCAAAACTAAACATTTTCCTCCAAAAATGCAACAACATAAGGATCTGAGCTTCCATTCAAACATGGGCTGCCTTCACCAGTTCTACCACACTCCCTATCCCCTCCCCTCAAAAAGACACCTGATTTTGTATGATGTCTTTGAGGTGCTTGTGCTGGCTCAGAAACATAGGGTTTGGTCTCTCAGTGTGAGAATGACTTGCCAGTGTAATTGCTCTGTGTGTTAATGGTTGATGTTACTCTTTGCACAAATCGTGTGACACTGTTAATGGAAATCTAAGGGAAAGACTCACCCACCCTGTGCTTCACAATCCATCAAGTTTTCATTTCTCCACCATTCCCACTCTTGACGAAGGCAGAGATGGGTTGGTATTGTGAATTTTTATGTCCCATACTTTTTATTTTTTTGTTCTTGAGATTATAATTATAACATCTCTCCCTTCCCTCCCCGGGCCCCCCCCCCCCCCCGTGTTTTTATTTTCTTATAAGCATTGTCCATGTTGCTCAACAGTTTTCTTAATCAGCGCTCAAACAGCTCCACCATATTTCAGTGAAGTTGGATGCTCTACATTTGGTCAGTTCCCTATCATTTGACATTACGACTGTCACTATGTTTTTGTTTGTTTGTTTTACATCTTCTTTCACTTCCTTTCAGTTCTGGCCCAGGAAATGTGGGCGTCACAGTTTGACTATGACATGTCCTCTGTAGGCTTATGTCCTTTGCTCTGCCCATAGCTTCTGGCACTACTCAGGAAGGTGGTAGGAATTTTAGGATGTGTGGTAACTGTGAGGAGAGTTCTACCCAGCCAGTCCCTCCCTCCTGCTCTGCATCCTGGCCCCCATAGGTGGAGAACCTGCCCTCTATACATGTCTATCATCACATCATCAACCATGCACCAAGCCCTCCAAAGCTATGAACTAAAAGAAGTCTTTCCTCTTTTAAACTGTCCTCTTGGGTATTTTGGTCATAGATATGCAGAAGTAACTAATACAATGAATACCAGGATGGACACTGACCTCTAGAGTTCACACCTTTTCTTTTTTTTTTTTCTCTCTTTTCTTTTTTTTATTTTGTTTTTCGAGACAGGGTTTCTCTGTGTAGTTTTGGTGCCTGTCCTGGATCTCGCTTTGTAGACCAGGCTGGCCTTGAACTCACAGAGATCCTCCTGGCTCTGTCTCCTAGTGCTGGGATTAAAGGTGTGCACCACCACCGCCTGGCTGAGTTCACACCTTTTCTATAAGGATATCTGTCAGTTATAGGAGGCAAGCTGGGAAATATTTTTGTTCACTGGCCTAGAATTTTAACCCATTCCATGCGTTCCAGTGGGATCATTAAATCTGATTAGGAAATATGTCTTTAGGAAGAAGGCTCCCAGAGGAGGGGGTGAAATTAATTTGACTTCCTCCTAAGTCTCTGTCATTTAGTTTCTGTCACAATGATAGCAAAGATGCTGTAAATTCAATAAATTTATGAAGATGAAAGAGTCAGGTCAGCTATAAAAATGCCTTGATTTTGTTTCAATACAGAGAAGAGAACAGGCTCACCTTGCTCATAGCACACACCTGTGGGGAGGGGACATTGGAAGCCAGTACGATACCAGGTGCCTTGGGACCTGGAGCCTCTCTCTCTACCCCTGGTTTAGGCTTAAGTCCAAGAGTCTCAATTTCTTGATAGCTCAGGCATCTCCTGCTCTAGCTTTTGGACCCAGCACGGAGCCCCACGAGTTCAATTATTCCAACAATACAAACGTGCTATCAAACAGACATATGGTGGGACTTCTACCAAGCTGGGCATTGCAGTCTTTGTTGCTATAGAGATCTGCTCATCCTACCAGAACGGAGCCATGGTCTCCTCTTTCCACAGCACCTAGTCTCCAGGGTTACTAACTCCTGCCACGGCTACAAGGATGCTGAAAAGCACATGGCATGCCATAATAGGTCCAGCTCAAAAGGCAGACAGACATGAGCTCAAGTTTTTCTTTTACATCTTGTATCAAACCGTGTTACAAGACCTTGTTATCAGGTCATGGGACGGCCCTCCCTCTGGTTCTCATTTCCTCCTCCGTAAAATGGAGTCAAAAATTCATCCCCAGCAGTTGTTCACAGGGTTAAGTAGTGCATGGAAAGCGTTGGCACGCAATAGGTGTGTGATGAATACAAGGTGCCTCTCCCTTCTCTGCAAGGTACTAGTTCAAGTGGATGACTCCTATATGGAAAGCTATGCATATGCTAGGTAGTAACAGTGCCACAAACACACAGTAACGACTGCGCCACATACAGCATAACAGGGTGGTAGAGCCGCATTTGTTCAAGAAGCACCAGGGCTTGAAAGCTGGTGAGAAATCATTGCCAGATTGTGAAGCTGGCAGAAGAGCTGCCTCCCCTCACAGCGGCCTACTGTGTTCTAAGGTCCTGCTGGGATTCCACATGCTGCCGCTGTCTCTCCCCATCCCACCTCTCCTAGGCAGCTGCTTTTCCCTATCCAGTGATAACTGCTGAGCTTAGTGGCCGCTCCTGGTGTTCTCTCAAGCACGCAGGGTCCATTTCTGCCTCCAGCTTGGGAGCAACAGCCCTTCCGCGATCATCGCTCTTCCCCATTTGAAAAGCGACTTCAACTTTCAAAAAGCTTTCCAGCCTAGCTCATACCATATTCTCACAACCTCCTGCAAGGGCTTCTAAGAGCCCCCTCCAAGGATCCCTGACCGTTAACCAAAAAGATGCAAGAAACAAAGACAAGTGACCTGCTTAAAATCATCCTGCAGGTCCGAGGGCAAGAAAGCCAGGAGGCCTCAGTCATGGGCTCACTCTCATCCTTGCAGATGTACAGTCTTGGAAATTCATTTAAGAATGCAACTACAGATTGGGGATTTAGCTCAGTGGTAGAGCGCTTGCCTAGCAAGTGCAAGGCCCTGGGTTCGATCCTCAGCTGGGGGGGGGGAACCCCGAACAAGAACAAACAAACAAACAAACAAACAAAAGAATGCAATTGCAGCACTAGGAGTGGAGCCCGATGGTAGAGCTGCTTGCCTAGCATGCAAGAGGCCCTGTGCTCAAACCCCAGCACTGGCTGAAGTCAATGAGTGAAGAGCAAACACAATGGCAAGTGTAGTGGTGTACACCTGCAATCTCGGCACCGGGGAGCTAAAGCAGGAAGAGCAGGAGTTCATGACCAGTCCTGGGCTGCAAAATGAGTTTGAAGTCAGCATGAACTACCAAAGTAAGACTACATTTCAAAAATAAGCAAGTATACAAAGTAACACTTTCCGCACTGGTAAAATTGTGAAAGTGTATCCAATGTGTATAAAGAAAAGAGTGATGAAGACAATAGTGGATGGAAGGTATGCTCCAAGCAGAGGAAAACACATTCAGCTAATCACAGAAATGGTAAATGGGTGATTTTGGAAAAGAAGCCATTCAATACCACTGTATCATCAAGTTGAGGGTGAGAGGTGACAGCAGGTGAGGTTGGTGAAACAGGCAGGATCCCATCACGGAGATCACTAAAATGTGCCGAGGAACATCCATTTTACCCAGAAAATGTCCCCGCCCCACCAAAGCTCAAACATTATTTTTCCAGTTTCTCCACTTTTGCCTTTTCCATGTGGCAAACATACTATTAATAATTTTATCTAAAGTGACTCACTTTAAAAACACTTAACCTTACCCCAATAAAAACCACGGGAAACCCAAGTTTGATCTACTATGTAGACTTTTCTAATGTGCATTAAAATGCATGCAGAACTGAAAGGTAAGAAGTTTTCTCTCCATCATCCATGATAATCCTCGGGCTACTTGGGATCTACCTCCACAGCAGGGAGACAATCTTGATACTCCCACACCATCGTTAGCAAGGTTTGGACTCACAGCAAGAAAGTACTATGGTGGCTGTTAGGTTAGCTAGGAGAAGGTCAGAGGCAAAGGCCAGGAATCAGTTCTAGAACAGGCAAGAGTGGACATGGGCAGTGGGTAAGAAGAGCAGGGGCTATGTCTCAGAGGAAGTCTTAGCAACACATAATTGTTGGGTAGAGGGTTGAGTGAATGCACAAATGAAAATCATGTGAGATCAAGGAGAGAGGAGAGCGAAGGGTAACTCCTAGGTTTTCAGTTTGGTTTCCTAGAAGGATGCTAATGCCATTAAGAGAAAAAACAGGAGAAAAGGAAACAGGAAGGGAAAGGATGGAGCAAGCTGTGTTTAGCTGAGAGGTACTCACGGGACATTAGGTTGGCGCTAGAGGAGCGGGTTATGTCAGTGTTGGCAGCAGACAGAGATGCAGAGGTCAAGCCTATAGAGGTGGTTTCCTCACGGTAGCCGGGACTGCTAAGGGAGAGGTGCGGAGGAGAGGAGCAGGCCTAAGCTAGAACTCCAAGGACAGGACAGTTTTCATTGAACGGTGGGAGAAGGAAGGAAGGAAGGCTTTCTCCCTTCACAAGATCTTTCCTAGTCACCGCAGGACTTCCCATAGGCTCAGTCCTTCTCAGACAGCATGGTTGACTGCTTGTTCCTTTCTCTCTCTTTGAGCAGCCCATGAGGCTGTACACTGCAAGGGGTGGGGAACTGAACACTGAGCTCTTTAGGTCTGCCCAGTTGGAGTGAGCTTTTCCTGGAGGCTTCTGGGGCTATCTAGTGATAGATAGTAAGTGAGCAGGCATGGTCCTGTGTCAGGGGGTGGGAGGTATTAGGGAGGGAGAAGTGGTCATGAGACCACCTCCTGATGCTGCCAGAGGTTGCTGGGGTAGCCACCGCCTCCAGGATGACCCTGGGTGGGACAGCCATTGCAAACACAAAGCAACTGCTAAGAATCGAAACAAGAGCCAGTAACTGCCCAAATTTTGAACATTAGCAAGCGGAAAGCTATCTTCCAGACAAAGGTGTGCAAAGCATCTCTGTGTGACGCCAGCAGGTCCTGAGACTCCAGCTCCATGGCAGAGAAGAGAAATGGTACAAGGCGGTGGCTGGGCCATTCACCTGCTATTAGTAGCCTGAACAGAGCACATTCTCAGGATATCACACAGAAAGGCCAGTACTCAGAATCTTGTCCTTGGCTTAGTTCACCAAAGGAGCCGATTCAGCCTACCCAGAAAGCAGTACTCTTTCTAGGAGGCTCCAGGAGTGGGGCTCATGCGCACAACCTCTTGACCTTCTTGTAGCTCCCTGACCCACTCTGCAAACACCCTGTGAGCGCCTCCTCTTCTAGAGCTGCCACTTGGACAACTACCGTGCGATGCACGTCAGCCTGCAGAGCCTCAGAAACAGACAGAGGCACCCTCTGTGTCTGAACATGACATTGCTTTCAGAGTGGCACTGACCCACCTACTACTTTGTACAGTAAACTTGACTTACACTTGGCAGAAACTTCCCTTTCCTTCCCATTGACCTGGATAGTGGATGAAAGCTTCCCAAGTGGGCACAGAGGGAACTCTGGGCTCTTCTGGGACTCTTTGTGAGGGGGAGGAAAAATGGGGTGCTGCCAAGAGAGGAGGGCTGGGGGTGCAGTTCAGTGGTAGTTCACTTTCCTGAGATGTCCGAGTCCCAGGTTCCAAAAAGGGGGAAGGGGATAAAAGTTAAGTTGGTGGGGGTATGGGTAGAGCAAGGGCGACTGTTACCTTGCACAATGCTCTTGCAAAGGCAAGCTAGCAAAAGTTGTCTCCAGACCCTAATCTCCACACTGTGAGGTTTAGGAAGAAGTTGTTGGGGGAAACTATGCCCGCACCCTTGAGTCCACCTCTGGAGGGACACAGAGGGCAAAGAAGAGCACATTGAAAGTAGGAGGACAACAGACTCCAAGCTGTCCAATGCGCCCTCCCCTCTGTCCATGCAGGGAGAAGAGCTCAGTTAAGTAAGGGCTGGGGCCGGGAGGTGGGGGGCAGGGCATTACACAGCAAGAAACAGCTTCATCTGGCTCACTCAGAGCAGGCAGCAGCCGAGGTAGAGCCCAGAGAGGTGTAGGTGTACACGTGTGGGGCGGGGCTGGGGGCTGGGAGAGCCGGAGGTTTGAATAACAAAGGAGACTCCTGAAGGGTAAGCCGTGCATGGCTCCAGGGAGAAAGCACTGTGCTAGCAATAAACTTCAGTCGCTGGCGCTCCAGCCACCCTCCAGAGGCTGCATGGAGTTGCTGGCGAAAGAGCCAGCTCCTGCCTGCTCAGGGAGCTCAGACTTATGCAATTCAGCCTGGTACTGGAGCAGGGGAGCTGGGAGTTCACCCGTATCTCCCTCAGGCTTTCTCCCCGCCCCCTGCCAGCCCCTGCAAGTCACGCCAAGGGTCAGGGGCCCTGTGAGCCAGGGAGGCTCTGGCTAGAGAAGCCCGGGGAAAAGGAGGGAAGGAAAGAGAGTACCTGTTGCTGAATGCATCCTGGTGCTCTGGCTCTTACTCCTCGGTTGCTTGTGGTGAGAGTTGCCCATCATTCTGTTCTGGACTGGCAGCCACCGCGGCCGCCGCGCCACCGCCTCCTCCTCCTCCTCCTCCTCCTTCTCCTCCCCCTCCTTCTCCTCCTCCTCTTCCTCCTCCTCGACCTGTGCTCCTCCCCAGGTGCTTACATCACCTCAGCTTTGCTTCTTACACACATGGCTCTTCCAAATCCCACTTGTGCCCTTGGCATAGTATTGTCCAGATCTGAACCTCTCACTTGGACTAGAGCCTGCTAGGGCGCTCTCTCTCTCTCTCTCTCTCTCTCTCTCTCTCTCTCTCTCTCTCTCTCTCTCTCTCTCTCTCTCTCTCTCTCTCCTCCCTCGCTCCCTTCCTCCCTCTCTATCCCCTCCCCCTTGCTCAGCGCTCCTGTCAGGTCTAGCAGCCCAGGTTCCAAAAAAGAACCTTAGCAAACCCTGAGTGCAAGCCCCACCTCATCTGAATCTGCACATGGGGCCAGCCCCCGCAACCCCCGGGACCCGACTCGTTTGCCCTTACTGTCCCTGGCTGCCTCTGCTCTCAGAGCTGTCATTCCTGCTGCCGCTTGCTCTCTGGATCTGCAGAAGCTTGCAGGAGCGAGGGGCCAATTACAGAGCCTCATCCATGAGTGTGACAAGGACCAGTGAAGGAATGTGCTACCCAGGAATTCTAAGTGACACAGCTCTCTGTTCCACTGGGGGACGGATCCAGTTCTGTGACAGCTGCCAGTGGGTTCTGGGCTCCAGTCCTAAGAGAAACCTGAAGAAATTTGGGCAGAGCACGAGGCTTCCAGGCTGCAGGCTTGGCGCTAGCACATCCAGATGCCTCTGGAATGCCCAATGCGGCCACCAGGCGTACCTGCTTCCTTGTCAGACACACCTGAAGCCTCACTCCACTCTCCCCTCCCTTGCCTGCTTTGCCTTCCCATGGGAGGGCAGAGCCAGCAGCCCAGAGATTCACAGACTGGAACTGGGACCCTCGGCAGCCAATGAGAAGGCTCTTTTCATGTCCCACAGAAAATCCATGCGCGCGCCGCATGCGCGCGCTCTCACACACATTTGCAGCAGCCTGTCGCGAGTGCTGCAGCCCTGTGGGATAAGTGACAAGGGGCAGGTGGTGCTGGCTCAGCAGCCTGTTCCAGCCTCACAGCCTGACAATAAGCTAGGTCCATCGGTTCTGGAATCAAGTCTGCTGGAGCCAGACAGCCCTGAGTCAATTAGGCGAGGTAGTAAGACCGTTCAATGCTGATGTCATCAGACACAGGAACAGGGGGCCTGTCTGTCATAATCACAGCCACAGAGCATTGTGGGTGTGGGTCAGAGCTTTTTGATTTGGGGACAAGAGGTCTAAAATGAAAGCCATCCACACATCCATCCAGACGCCTGCTCATCCGATTGTCATTTAGGCATTCTGTCAACAGTTCCCAGGGATCTGCTCTGCCTAAGCTCTGTGCTAGTGGTGGGGGTAAGGACATAAGTCATCTAGGAGGGGTGACTGACACATCAAAAGGTGGTGACAATACAGAGAAGAATTAACAGAGTTGAAGGAGAATCAGAGAAAAATGCTTCCATCTGGAAGGGCTGGGGTGTGCTTCCCAGAGTCGTCAGGATGAAGAGGTGGCTAGACACAGAAAAGGAAAGGGCATACTGGTAACTCCAGGGACTGCAAGCTCCAGGGACCCAGCTGTCAAGGGTCTCTTCAATCCTTAACAAATCCACAAGCCTGCCTCAGACTGTTGACCTAGTGAGGGAGAAACTGAAAAAAAGAAAGAAAGAAAAAGGAAGGAAGGAGGAAGAAAGAAAAGAAAACAAAGTGCAACATGGTGGAACCCCTCCTTGGGCTTTGCAGCTCACTGTGGAGTGTGACAAGCAGTCTCCAGTGGACCCAACATGAAACCAAAACAAGGGTTTGGGAAATAGCCCCAGAGCAAGTGGGAAGTACCCGGAATGTAGCATCTTGGGAAAATAGATTTATGAATGTGATTTTTGCAAATCATGGAGATTAATGAAGCTGCTAAAAATCCTGAAAGTGATAAGTGAATAACTGAAGTTTGGGGAACATTTGGTTCTTGCTCTTTTATGTCTTTATGCTAGGTCTTAAGTATGAGTCTTGGGAGGTTCAAAATTGGAAAAATGGACTAAAATAAAGATCAGAGAAACCTATAAAGGGACCCATGGTATTGTGAGTTGGTTGCAGAGTGTGTGGGCCATTCTGAAAGTTGAAACAGAACAAAATTCAATTGAGTTGTGCACACGGGACTACAGAACATATCCTCAATGAAGTGAGAGGGCATGAATAAAAAATGGGTTTGGAAGTGTTTGGAGAGAAGATGGGTAAGAGGGGATGAGGAATGAATGAATGGATGGGTGGGTGGATGGATGGATGGATGGTCATAAATAGGAAACACTTGTGCACTCATTGCCCTGGCCGAGAAGTTGAATATTGGGCTGGAGAGATGGTTCAGTGGTTAAGAGCATTGGCTGCTGCTATTACAGAGGACCCAGGTTCAATATCCAGCACCCACAGGGTGGCTCACAACCATCTGCAGCTCCCGTTTAGGGGTTCTGATGCCCTCTTCCAACCTCCTTGAGAGCCAAACACACATGTAGTGCAATACATGCATTCAGGCAAAACACACATAAAATAAAATGAACAAATGTAGCAAAAATTTTAATTTGAATATGACTAGGGACTTCAGAAGCCCTCCTCAGCACTGGGGGTGGAAAGCAGGGCCTGGGAAGCAAGGTAAGTGTCCTACCACTGAGGTACACTTTTAGCTCTTCAAAAGCACAGTTCAAATTCAGCATTACAGATCTTTCTCACAGCAGCTCTGTCAGACAGGTATTACTTGGATTCACTCTACAGATATTCGAACAGGGGCTAAGAGAGAGCGAGAAAGCTTGGCCAAGATCTCTATATAACCATCCTGGCTGGAAAGAAGACATTCAAAAGACACTCATGTGCCCATTCCTTTGGCAATCAGATTGTTGAAACAATAACCCCCAAGAAATTGGACGTTCCTCAAGAATTCCATGCTATAGAGGGGAAGGATGAAGTCCTGGTGTCAGTCAAAAGGAGGAACTTGTCTCCCAGGACAAACTATCACACAGTTCTCACAACTAGTCAGACTAGCTTGCAGGACAGACAGAGATGGGGCCATTTATGAGTCAGTGATTGGTGGGAGCACACCTGGAGCAGGGAGCCGGGCTGTTAGCTATTGTGTTGGCTAGTCTGTCAATTTCACACAAGCTAGAGTCCCCTGGAAAGAGGAACCTCAGTTGAGGAAGTGCCTCCATCAGATTTGTCTGTAGGCAAGTCTGCAGGGTGTGTGTGTGCAGGGGGAGGGGTGTTTTCTTGATTAATGATTGATGTGGGAGAGTCCTGTCAACTGGGGACAGTGCCATCCCTGGGCTGGTGGTCCTGGGTTCTATAAGAAAGCAGGCTGAGTAAGCCATGGGGAAGAAGTCAGTAAGCAGCACCTCTCCATGGTTCCTGTTTCCACTCCTGCCCTGACTTCTTAGTGATGGACTGCATCTTTGGATGTGTAAGCCAAATAAAACCCTTCCCTCCCTGAGGTTGGGTTTGTTCAGTGTTTTAGCACAGCAACAGAAACCTAATTAGGACAGTTATGCATACCTCTTGCCCCTATTTAAACCTAAAGCCCTGAAATTAGGACCCTGAAGATAGACTTGGGGACAGATGACCTCTTTATTTGTTCCTCTTCCCAGTGAGGTCATACTGAAATCCTTTCCCTATTTTTCAACATTAATATTCCATCTCTCTCCCCCTCTCTCCCCACTTCTCTCTCTTACCCATCCCTCCTCTCTGAGACTGAGTCTCACTATGTAGCCCTGACTGGCCTGGGATTCACTGTATGGACCAGGCTGGCCTGGAACTCACAGAGATCCTTCCGCCTCTGCTCCTTGAGTGCTGAGATTAAATTGGGTATCACCATACCAGGTCTATTACTTGTCTCTTTAATTGGCATATTGAGAACCAGTAGCTGAGGCCAGCTTGTTATGGCTGCCAGGACCCAGGTTTTGACTCTAAAATCTCTAGCAACACCTAGTAGCTTCTTCTTCCTTTGGGTTTTTACATTTACTAAATTTGTTACCAGTTTAGAAAACAACAGCAAAAAGGATTTGCAGAGGTAGGCCCCCTCCTTTCTCCTTGCATTCCTCTTAACACCCATTTCATAGGGAGCACCTACACCCAGTATCCCACATGCTCACCTGCTTTCTATAAACCCTACTACATCCCTGACCCTCTTCACTCAATCCCAGCCTTGAGTCTTCTCATCTGTATATTGGGAAGGCAATGAAAATACCTAACTTGTAAGCTACAGCTGTCTCCCCTTCTGTAGCCTTGCTCTCTGAAGTCTACATCCAAAAACATGAAATGGAAAATTCCAGAGATAAAGAGTTTTTGATTGTGCTTTGTTCTGAGCAGCATGATGAAATCTCACCTCTTAGCACTCTGAGCCACTGATGACTTAACTCAATCTTTTGTCTATACACTGTGTCTTCTGCCTGCTCCTTGATCACTTAATAACCACCTCAGTCCAAGCAACCCTTATTTTACTTAATAATGGCCCCAAATCCCAAGAAGAGTGATGGTCACTGAGGTCTGCCCCCTCTCCACTCCTGGGCTCCTCCCTCTGTCCTTGTGATCGCCATCAAAAGAATTTGGATGAGATGCACACAATGCAATATAGAAGACAGATGGCATCCATTCCAGAGTAGACAGTGAGCACAGGGATGTTTGTAGGACACACTCTCAAGTAGTAAGAACGACAACAGTAAGGAAGACTATTCTGCTGAGTTACATCTTAGGCAGCCTCTATATTATTTCCGAAGCTGTCTCTGGACTAGCTTTCCGAAGGGGTGCTTTCCTGTCTAGGTGATTGACAGGCTTGTTTGGACTCTTCCAAGAGGAGGCAATGGTATACCTATGTTCTACCAGAAAGCCTCCTACACATAATAATTGCATAAGGCTCAGGGTTCCTGGAAGCAGGTTTAGATAATTTCAATTAATGATCTTCTGGGCAGTTCAGGATGTCACCCCTCTTTCCAGGCCAGAGATAAGAATCAGGTCCCATTCGGATGATTGGGCTGTAGTTGGAACACTTGGTTTTACAAGCTGTTGGTATTAGAGAGCAGTCCAGCCCTAATCCCTCTAAGCCTGCTAATATCTGACTAGCTACCTAACAATTTGGCTGTGCCAAAGAAAATCCACCAAGAGCTTCTGTGAAGTGAAAGTTCTCAAGTTGATGAGGGAGAGAGGAGCTGTGTGCCAAGGTTGCTAAGACTAGGGTAAGAACAACTCTATGTGCAAAACTGTGAAGAAAGAAGAAATGCACGCGAAAGGGATTAAATTCGTGGGTGGAAGACATGAACAGAAAACGTGTTCCAACTGGTGCTGGCAACGTGTGGCACCAGAGCCAGGGAGCCTATAAGAAAACTCCAGCAAGGGAGCTAGGAAGAGAGTGAGACCAAGGAAGGGCTGCTTACACAGATTCAAGAATAGGTTTGGGCTGAAAAATAGAAAAATGTCAGGACAGCCTGTCTGCCAGTGCAGCAACTGCTGTCACATTTCGAGAGGAGCTGAAGAAGTTGATTAAAGAGAGGAGATACCAACCAAAGCAAGTGTGTTTGAGGTGCTGGGGATCCAGCCCAGGACCTAGTGAATGTTATACAAGTAACTCTAGCCTTGTGCTAGGTCCTCAGCCTCCAAGCAAGCCTTCAACAGACACTTCTGGAAAAACAAACCCATTAGAGCCTACATTTGGTAAAATTGTGACAGAATCATTGGAACATGAAACATGAGAGAACAGCTTCTGATCACAAAATCTTCCCCCAAAATGCTTTGGTTAAAAAAATCGCGACCTGCCAGGCCGTGGTGGCGCACACCTGTAATCCCAGCACTCAGGAGGCAGAGGCAAGTGGATCTCTGTGAGTTCGAGGCCAGCCTGGGCTACAGAGCTAGTCCAGGACAGGCTCCAAAGCTACGGAGAAACCCTGTCTCAAAAAACAAAAAAACCAAAAACAAAAACTGTGACCTATGAAATATCCCCAACCACTGACATCATCTCCCGACGCCCAATCATTACCATTGCCATAGTTTAATTATCCTCCTGAAAGGTTGAAAGGTGTGTGTGTGTGTGTGTGTGTGTGTGTGTGTGTGTGTGTGTGTGTAAGAGAGTGTTGGGAGTGGTGTCTCTATATTCACAACAATCCTCCTGCCTCAGCCTCCAAGTGCTGGGTTTACAGGAGTGAGCTGACACACTCAGCTCTCTTGACAAATTTTCAGGTCATAAGTAGTTTGATGCCATCACAATGTCTACATGATTCATTGCCATTAGTCTCATCATAGGGGCTTTGTATTGTCTCACCACAACACAGCAAAGGTCAGTATTGTACAATGGGATGTAGTGAGAGACAGAGAACCTGTAGCCACATAACTTTATTATAGTATATTACTGTTCTGTTTTATTCATGGTTGTAGTTGTTAGTCTCATACTGTGCCCAGCTCATAAACTAAACTGTGTCATAGGCATGTGTGTCTTTATGGTGGAAAGAGCACAGTCTGTTCATGGTCCAGCCCTATCAGTAGTTCCAGGATCCTGGAATACATTCACCATGTATAAGGGGGAACCATTGTATTGTAAGACTTCTATGACACGATACCAGGCACATAGTGAGTACTTGCTAAAATGTGTCCCCTCTCTTTCTTACTGTTTCCCATGTAAGACTCCCAAGCTCAAATGCCACTATGCTCCCACAAGCCCTGCTCCCTACTCCCGCTCTTGGTCTGAGTACTCTAACCCACACTCCGGGGCTGAGGACTTTAACACCCCCCCCCCCCCACCCCCTGCCCGCTCTTGGTCTGAGTACTCTAACCCACACTCCAGGGCTGAGGACTTTTAGCCTTTGCTCTCACTCCTCCACAAGTGCATGAGACTTCCCTGTCTGGTAGTCCAGAGCTTCCAGGGCTGTGTGGGAGCAGAGTGGCTTGAGGCTGCACCTTGGGGATGGCCTGACATAGACTATGCCTCAATGAGCTTCTGCCCGTGAAAAGAGACCACCCTTCCAGTAGCTAGTTAGGTATGAGGAGAGCCGTGGAGCCAGCCACCTTGCCCTGCAGACCCTTCCTGATCTTCCTTCCTGATGGATCCTCTGAAAGCTTCACACACAGCTCCCTGTGCCCCACATACTCAAGTTGTCTCAGCTTCTTGCTTATCAGAAAGGACATCTGGGATGCACAGGGTGCTGGTGGCTCTACTGGCTGGTCCCCTGGTCTGAGGTGGCTATCTGTGGAGAGGGGCTAGGAAAGTCCCCTCATCACTATGCCAAGTGCTGAGAGAGAGAGAGAGAGAGAGAGAGAGAGAGAGAGAGAGAGAGAGAGAGAGAGAGAATGATTAGGAGGGGGCTGCACTTCTGTGGTGTCTTCATATGGAGTTGGAGGAATTTCCGGAATAAGTCTGGGGAGGAGGGGTTGGAAGGAGAGACAGGTCCCACTCTTTAGCTAGTATCTCCTGCCTCCAGTGCCACCATACTTGATGCTTCAGATAAGTCAGCAAAAGAGGGGGAGAAATCTGTGGCTGGCGAGCAACACTGGGGGCCATGTCTGCAAAGTGAAAGAGATGAATGTTCTTTGTTCGCCATCTTGTCAGCAGATTCTCCTGCCTTAAGGATAGTGAAGGGGAGGGTGGAGAAGTGGGTAGGAGGCACTGCTAGCTCCAGACTGCCACCTGGATCCCCAAAGCTGGCACAAGAGCCAGCTTGTTACTTATGTTCTCATTCCTCTAACACCCTGGCTCATGGGGCCCAATTAGAAGATGGAGAAATAGACTAGGTAAGAGAGTTTGAGCTGGAAAGTGTCCTGCTTGTGTCTTGGACCCAAGTTAACCATCTTTAAGCCCAGTTTTTGGTCACACTGCTGGTCCCATCTGCCACGACCTACACACACTTCACTTGGGTGTGGGGACTTCAGGAAGAGGTTTCAGTGGAGGCATTCAATTCCAAGACACAGATCAACTGTGATCCCAGCAATCTACCAGTAGTCCATTCTTGGGCTCGTGTGTTGTGTGCAAGCTTACCTATGCCTGGTCTGAGAGATTCTGTCCCAGTGGGCTACAGTCACAGCCCTGAAACCTGAAGCAGGGGATTTTCCTCTCAACCCCAATGAGTTTTTCTCCATTTCTATCCCTAGAGGAATGATTTTCCTTCCACCTTTGCCTGTACTCATGAAAAGTCAGCTTCATTTCTCGAGTCCCAACCCAAACACTTTCAGGATGTCTTCTCAGAGACTTGCTACCAGAATGGAAGGCATCTCTACATAGCCACATCTGGGCCACAAAGTTTGGGTTCAGTATGGATGCTGCCCCATCAGATTCGAAGCCCTTTTTTGATGTTTCCTATCAGAAACAGACTTCCCCTCACACTAATTCCCCCAGTACAATGTCTTACAAAACATGACACACATTTTGCAAGTGATACGTGCTGATAGTACAGAGGATTTTAGAAGTACATGCATGATCTCTTTCAAGCCCGTAGTTATACATGTATGCTAGTATATAATGGAATCTAATAATAACAAAAATTGAGTGTATCTAAAAAGCCTTATTGGTTGGATAGTTGAGGCAAAATGAAATTACTTGGTTTAAAGAAAAATCACGTGTGTCTGTAAATTGGGCTACACTACTCCCAGAGCTATGGGATGGGTGGCCCGCACTCAACGGTGCCCAATGGTTGAAGGGACCCTCAGCCCTGGTCCTGGTTAACTTCTCAAGCTGGGAAGATGAGAGCAAGGACAGGAGATGTACTTTGTGATCACTAGTCAATGTGCACACTCTTTGCTATGTGTGTTAACTGCCCATAAAACATTTCTAGGGCTGGTGAGATGGCTCAGCAAATAGAAACTCTTGCTATTCAAGCCTGCTGTGTTAGCTACTTTCCTATTGCTTTGATAAAGCACCGTGACCAAGGTATCTTATGGAAGGAAGCAGTTATTTGGACTTACAGTACCAGAGGGTTAAGAGGTTATCATCAAGCCAAATATGGTGGCACACGCCTTTAATCCCAGGACTCAGGAGGCAGAGGCAGGTAGATCCCTGTGAGTACAAGACCAGCATGGTCTACAGAGTGAGTTCCAGGCCAGTCAGAGCTACATAGAGAGACCTTGTGTCACGTAAAAAAAAAAAAAAAAAAAAAAAAAAAAAAAAAAAAAGATCCCATCATCATCATGGCAGGGAGGCATGGCAGCATGGTGACTGGAGCAGAAGCTGAAGGTGCACACCTTGAACCCAAGCACAGAGCAGAAAGCTCTAACTAGCAATGCTGTGTGGCTTTGAAACCTCAAAATCCACTCCTAGGGACAAACTTCCCCCAACAAGACCACACCTCCTAAACCTCAAACAGTACCATGAAAGCCAGGCAGTGGTGTTGTACACCTGTAATCCCAGCACTCGGGACGCAGAGGCAGGTGGATCTCTGTGAGTTCGAGGCCAGCCTGGGCTACAGAGCAAGATCCAGGGCAGGTACCAAAACTACACAGAGAAACCGTGTCTCAAAAAACCAAAACCAAACCAACAAACGAAAAACAGAACAAAACAAAACAAAACAAAAGCTAGTACCATGAACTGGGGACCGGGTATTCAAAATTCTGGGTCTATGGGGGATATTCTCATTCAAACCTAGAAGGCATACAGAGATAGAAGGAGTGTGCTCTAACCTCGATATGCATGCCTTCTCCCCTACCCACCCCTCACACTTTCAAACACTGAAGTACATTTTTAAAAAAGTGCCCAACATCTAGTGGTGTTTCCCCAGCAGAAGTTGAACACTTCGTAATTGAGGCCAATGCAACTAGAAGGGCAGTGACATCATTGATAGCCATAGAAAGAGTGGGCAGGCACACAGAATGCAGGTGGGGTGAAGGCGCTGGAAATGTGAGTTGGAATATTTCAAGTTCTGGCTCCTGTCCCAGTAAGAAAGCCAGAGAGTTTTGGAGAACTAGAACTCTAAGTAGCGGACCAAAGAGGAGGAGGAGCCAAGGAAGGCCAGGGTCATAAATGAGCATTCGTCACAATTGGCAAAGCAGAGAAACAGGCACAAAATAGAGCGATGGCTGGATGCTCCCCAACTCTGGGCCAGCCCTGGCCTCAGTGAACCCCATTTAGTTTCGATCTTGGCAGTGAAACAATGGGCCCACTTGCTCCCTGAGTGTTCTCTCAGCTCTGACACTTGGAGAGGGTGTCATGGGTACTGATGGTGATCACCAAGAGCGGCGCCCATCCTGCTCAAGGCACCATGCTGCTTACAGAGAACACAGCAATGGGAGAAACACAGCCTGTGTTAAGGAAGCCTCTGGGCCTCAGTCTTTCCCTATGCATACTTGCCTCTGGGGATGGAGAAAGACCAAGCTCTAGACTTAAAGGTTCTCTAGAGACTTGCAAAAAGAAACTCTCAGTGGTGCATGCCTTTGACCCCAGGACTCGGGAGTCAGAGGCACATGGATCTCTGAGTTCGAGGCCAGCCTGGTCTACCTAGAGAGCTCCAGGACAGCTGCGGCTGCACAGAGAAACCCTGTCTCTAAAAAACAAGAACCAAAACTCCTAGAAAGGGGAACTTGCAAGTCTCTCTGAAGATCAGGCAGGGTCATTTGTGAAGAAGGTCAACATATGTGCTAGGAATTTGTGGGAGCATGCACCCACTGTCACCCCCATCCCTACCTTACTCTCAAGGCATTCAGCCTCTAATACTCTGATCTAGAAATGCAGGCTGGCCCAACCAGTGTATCTATATCACGATGCCAACAGTCTGCTTATTTGTTTCCTACCAGCCGTTCTCTCCAAGTATTTTTAAGCCCATGCTCCAAGATATGTATATTTATACATAAACTATATACATGTAATATTGTGCTAATTGGTTTCTTAAATGATAAAACATAGACAAATATGGAAATTAAAATGTGCTAAAGTGAGTGTTAATAGAAATTCTAACATTTGTTTCCCTCACTCTAATAGGCTTTGGAGGCCATAGTTCTAGCAAAGGAGCCCTTTGCCACATAGCCAGATGATGAAGGTGGCAAAAAGAAAGGGTAAAGAAGCCAGATGTGGTGACACACACCTTTAATCGCAGCACTCAGGAGGCAGAAGCAGGTGGATCTCTGTGAGTTCGAGGCCAGCCAGGGCTACACAGTGAGACCTAGTCTCCAATAAACTTAATAGTAAGAAGGACGGACATCTTTTGTGCTCTCTTACATTTCAGGCTTGGCTTCCAGTGCTCTGACTGCCTCATTCACTCACGTGTTCATTCATTCATTCATTCATTCAATCAGTAGACTGTATTGAAGCTATCATGGCAGCTGTGTGAACACTGGGGATAGAGAGATACAAGAGGCAGATATACCAAATGTGCAAAACAGCAAAGCAAACTAACCTTGTGGGCAGTGTTAGGAAGAAAACCAGCACGGGGCTGTGACACTGGATGGCTGTGAGGAGCCGGTATGGATGTGTGGTGGGAGGAGGTTTCTCAAGCTGAGAACTGAGCACAAGAAGGAACCAGCAAAGGGAATGGAAAGTGCCATGTCCCCGAGGTGAGGACCTCAATGTCTTTGATCAATAGAAATAAATGAGAAGGGCGGGTTGTTTGGTTTTTGTCTGTTTGTTTTTTGTTTTTTTGTTTTTTGGTTTTTTGAGACAGGGTTTCTCTGTGTAGCTTTGGAGGCTGTCCTGGAACTCACTTTGGAGACCAGGCTGGCCTCGAACTCACAGAGATCCGCCTGGCTCTGCCTCCCAAGTGCTGGGACTAAAGGCGTGCACCACCACTGCCCTGCTGAAGGGTGGGTTTTATCTGAAGTGCAATAACAAGCCACCAGAGTTTGAAAGCAGGGTAAGTGGTGGTGGTGGGGAACTGAGACTCAGTATTGCCGTGTAGCCTAGGTTGTCCTTGAACTTGAAATCTTTCTGCCTCGGCTTCCCAGTAGTTCATTGTCATTTTCTTTTCTTTCTGTAGCACTGAGGATTGGAGCCAAGTTTCTGTTCATGCTAGGCACAAATGCACTTTTCTATTGGATTGTATCTCCAGACCGCTCTTTATTTTGAGACAAGATTTCATTGAATTGCCCAGGTTGGCTTGAAACTCATCCAGTAGCCCATGCAGGCCTTGAACTAGCAATCCTTCTGCTTTGGCACCCTGAATAGCTGGAATTACAGACCTGTGCCACCAGGACCAGCTTGATATATATAGCACCCCCCCCCCATACACACCATGTGCTAGGGATGGCCAGAGTCTCACACATGTTAGACAAGTCCTCTACTACTGAGTCACACTCCCAGCCCCAGGATGCTATTTAAATGTTGGCATGGCCACCAAGTCTAGCTGAGCTGGTGACTGCTGTAGAAAGGAGGAGGTCAGGAGGCTCAGGCACCAGTCTGTTGGCTCAAGATGAGAGCAAAGGAAACAGAAGCAGGCAAGCACGAGATACATTTACATTTTAGAGCATCCCTTCCATAATGCCCATATAAAGCCTGTATTTGCATCCCATTGCATGAATGAGGAAAGTGAGGACCAGAAAGATTAAGTAATGTGTGTTCAAGATCACATGCCTTGGACAAAATAAAATCAGGATTTGCCCAGCTGCCTGGCTTCCTTCCAAGTCCACTCAGAATTCAGAGCCTATTTCCTGCCCCAGGGACTCATTCCCCAGGATACGACATGGTCTTCCTGCTTCAATCCTGAAAATCCCTGGGCATTCTGAACAAAGGAAAGGGGATTGAGGACTGTTTGACCCAGCAATCAGCCGAAGGGATACAGGCGATTAGAACAGTGCATTCCTCCTTTTTCGTAAACATGTTGGGCTCTAAGTAAGGGAGAAACCATTCTTTCCTCTGGACGGGGGAGTGGACAGGAGGAGGGTAGTGATGGTATATTTGGAACTAGAGAAAGCAAAAGCTGCCAACTTGTGCCTTCAAGGAAAGCCCAGGGGTGCAGGCCAAGACAGAGGAAGTGACTTGCCAAATCCCTCTTAACAGCCCCCACAGTTATTTGCGAGAAAAAGAAGGCGGAATTGTCCCTGCCAAAGACATGAAGTCCTTTACAGAGCACTTTGTTAGCAAAACCTAGCATCCCCGTCACTATGCAAAGTGTGCTGGAATGTTGCCATGGCAACAGGCAGCTGGGCCCCTGAATCAGCTCCAGGCCTGCCTTGGCAGAAAGACCCAAGCCTGTAGGGGCATCTCTCTGGAGGCCAAGAGGGAGGGGCCTGGGTTGTATCTGTTAAGAGGAGACCTGACTTTCCTTCCAGGTCACCAGGCTTCAGAGACTTGTGCCTTGGGGAAATATTTATTGAGATGTTCAACTTCCATAAACATAACCTTTCAGGTTAAAATCAGCTGACCTCATGGCCAGGTTCTTTGCTTATTTGCCTGCCTTCCTTCCTTCCTTCTTTCCTTCCTTCTTTCCTTCCTTCCTTCCTTCCTTCCTTCCTTCCTTCCTTCCTTCCTTCCTCCCTCCCTCTGTCCCTCCCTTCCTCCTTTCCACAATATCAGGCAAGTACTCTATAAGTAGACTACATCTCATTTCATTTTTTTGTTTCTGTCTTGCTTTGAGACAATGTCCGGTATAGATCAGGCTGGCCTCCAACTGCCTACGTAGCTGAGGATGATGACCTTGACTTTCTTTAATTTTTTTTGTTTATGAGACAGGCTCTCATGTAGCAGAGCAAGCCTTGAACTCACTATGCAGCCGAGTATGAATTTGATCTTTTGCTCCTCCTACCTCCACCCTGTCAGTGCTGGGATCACCTCCAAGCCTGGTGTATGCAGTACTAGGGATCAAGCCCTAGGGTTTTGTACGTGCTAGGCAAACACTCTACCAACTCAGCTATACCACATTGCTTTTTGAGTGACTGGATAATGAGAAAAAAAAATAGAAACATCCAACTGCTGTGAAATGAAACTCCCTTATGTTACAAATATAAGAAGAAACCAAAGCCTAGAAGAGTGACTCAGTGAAGGTCATGTAGCCTTGGTGGTGCCAGAGACAGAGCTTGGTTCTTTGACTTGTAGCCCAGCATGAGTTTCACTAACCACACTTCTTTCTGTGGGTGCTGAGGAGAGAGGAAAGTGAAGCCCTGGCAGAGCCCTCCTGTGGCTGAGCCACACTCGATTCTTTCCCACTCTCCATAGCTCACCTGCACCACCAATCTGTAAGGGGCTATCACTCAGAGAGGTTAAGAAATTGGCTCCATTTCTTATATGACGTTATATGAGATGGTGCTGGGTTTTTTGTTTGGATTTGGGTTTGGGGGAGGAGGTTATTTTTCAACTGACTTTTGACTTCCAAGATTGCTTCATTGCTTCATGACATGGGCTCAACTTCTAAGGGAAAACACAGCTCTTTCTCTGTGTGTGAAGGATAGATGCAATTGCACGGATTCTAGCTGCTGTCCCTAGTTTCTTGATTATGACCAGAAGTGTTCTGCAGCTGACTGCCAAGCTGCCACTCAGCAAAGACTAGCAAGCGCTGAGGTGGCTGGGCCCCAAGTGCCCATGGTGAGCATAGTGCTGGTTTACAGTGGCTAGACCGGTGGAGGGAGGCTACACACAAGGCACATAGTACAGATCAGACAAGGGAAGACTCAGTAAATGTTACTTTCTCCCCAGATCATCTCCTTTCAGTATCCACTTTGATTTTGCAGATCCAGGGCCTCCAGACTTCATCTGATACAATTTAGTCTCACTCCCTTGCCATACATAGTCACTGACTATCACCTGCCAACTCCCAGAGTTGAGTTTCTATCCATGAGAAGCGAGAAGCATCAAGAAAGATGAAGCTCCCTCCCCATTAAGATGGCCTGCTGGTTAAGAGTGTTTGCTGTTGCGATCATAAAGACTGGAATCCAGATCTCAGAACCACTTATCCCACAAAGGCATATAATTCCGGCTCCGAGGGATTCTGTGCCCTCTTTCTTTTGGCCTCTGTGCATGCACAGGCATGCACACCTGCATGTACATGTGTGCATACACTCACAAAACACACACACACACACACACACACACACACACACACACACACACACACACCACTAAAAAAGAAAGAGGTAATACAGAGCCAAGTTTAGTAACTTGTGCCTTTAATCCCAGCACTTTCAAGGCTGAGACAGAATGATCACTGTAATTTCAATTAGGGCCAGCCTGGGCTACCTAGTGAGATCCAGGCCAGGCTGGTCTATATAGAGAGTTCTAGGCCAGCCTGGGCTATACAGTGTAACCCTGTCTCTAAACAAGAGAGACAGAAAAAAGGGAAGGAAGGGAAGGAAAGGAAGGGAAGGGAGGGAAGGGAGGGAAGGGAGGGAGGGAAGAGAAGGAAGGGAGGGTGTGAGGGAGGGGAGGGAAAAGAAGGAAAGGAAAGGACAAAGCAAGGTGATACAGAATTGGTTCTTGGGGCTGGACATGTCACTTAGTGCTAGAGTGCCTGCCTAGCATGTGGGTGGCTCCTAATGACAGGGGATCCTTAAAAACGAAGATTGAGAAAAGAATTTACTGATACAATGAAGGTTGGAGAGGGAACTCCTAGGCATAATGGATAATGGCAATAGTGTAAAAGGATGAAGGTCCCTGGTAAGTAAGGGCGGGAGTCAGTCAGGTGGAAGCCGAGGCAGATGGAAGAAGACCACAGCTGAGCCTGTCGAGCCTGTCGTGATGAGAAGCAAGGAGGCCTGCTTGCGGCAGAGACTAAGAGAAAGGAGGGGGAACAGATCTCACTGGTGAGGTGGCGCTAGAGTTGATGATGTCTCCGAGTTAGGGAGCCTTGGAAGAGGGGCAGTGCGGGAACTGGAAGGCTAACCGCAGGCTTGGAGGCATGTGGCTGAGAGGCAGTGGAAGCATTCAACTGGAAGCTCAGAAGAGGTCAAGGCTGGAGTGAGAGAGCCATCACTAGCTCTGGGGCGCTGTGACACCTAACACAAGATGAGAGGGCCCAGGCTGGTGCCGGAAAGAAAGGGAAGCATGGGCACTGGAGTCCCGTGCCATGTCTGGCACGCCTGCGTTGCTCTGCAATGGTTGCCTGATGCATCCATCTGACATCTGTGAAGCTCTCCACTTCGTGGCCGAGATGTGCATGCTATGTTGAGGGCAAAGAGTGTGTGCATAGGTGCATGCATGGGACTCTAGCAAGCCAGGACAAGAAGCGACTCTGGCATCCAGGATGGAACTTGGGAATCCCCGCAGGTCATAAAGAATCAAGGGGGCAAAAAAAAAATCAAGGGGGCAGGAAGAGCTTTCTTAAACACTGGGACACTGTCAAGGCCCTGGTGGCAGAAACAGGTTTTTAAAATTTCAGAATCTTCAGTTGAAAGTTTACATCTTACCTTTGGTAACCAATACCCTCAGTTGTTTCTTTGAAGCTACAGGTTCACTTGCTTCATCTTGGAGAAGAATGCCTGCCAAATACCCAAGTCTGACTACGGTAAGTAAGTTGTTCTTTCAACTAAAACTGATGTTCCACAGGAAAGAGACCTGTTGCGCTCACGCCTCAGCCGCTCCTGGCGCTTGCCCAGGAGTGATCAGTGTTCTCAGCAGCAGGCATTTGCCATGCTCTTCGTTTCTTCACACAGGATATTAAAATGGCCTGAGCTCCAGGGTCACGATTTAATAAAATGAACATTTTCCATTGCTTTGTCAAAGCTACTCTTCAATGAGACGGGGAGCTCTCTTAATTCTCTCTCTCGGATCATGTGCAATGGTGGGGAGCACAAGGACGGGCGTTAGCATCCATCCCTGTGGACCTTCCTGACTTGCACATGTAAACTAGATAAGCACACGATACATATTAGCTAAATCCTAACTGAGGTGAAGGAAGGATATAGGACACAGACAGGGCACACCACTGAGATTATGGTAGAGCCTGGGAAGCTTGAAGGTAAATAGAACTTTCCATTCTCGTTTCAGGCGCTTAGCTTCTTTTCTTTTCTTTGTTATGGTGCTGGGGATCAAACTCACAGTCTTGCACGTACTAGGCAAACACTCTGCCACTTAGTGACACCCACATCCCTCATCCCCTTTCAACAGCTACACAGTCCTTTCTACATGGATGTACTTACTTATCCCTTTGGAAGGCATGCAGCACAGTCTCCCTTTGTATCATAAGCAGTGGTTTTAAAAAAGGAGAAGAGAGTGCCATGGCATATGTGTGGTGGCCAGAGGTCAATCAAACTCAGGTCGACAGGTAAAAGAGAGTGAACTCCCACCAATTCCCTCATGACATATGCACACCAGCTCTCTCTGTCTCTGTCTCTCTCTGTCTCTGTCTCTGTCTCTCTCTCTCTCTCTCTCTCACACACACACACACACACTAAATTAATGTAGTTTTTAAAGGATTTTATTACTTTAAATTATGTGTCTGCATGTGTATCTCTGGGTATGAGAGTAGGTACTTGCTGGGAACTGAACTCAGGTCCTTTGCAAAACCAGTACATGCCCTTAAATGCTGGGCCATCTCTCTAGCTTCCAGTAGTATTATTTTTAAATTATTTGACGTATATGTGTGAGTGCCTGCATGTGTGTCTGTGCATGCCTGGGATATGGAGGCCAGAAGAGGGCATTGAATCCCCTGGAATTGGAAATACAGATGATTGTGAGCCATGCATGTTTTGGGAATCAAACCAGAGGCCTTTAGAGGAGTAGCCATTGCTCTTAAATGCTTGGCCATCTCTCTAGCCCCTATAACCAATGTTTTGATGTGCAACCTTGTATATGCATCTTTGGGCATTCATTTTGGTTATTTCCTTAGTATGCATTTCTAACAGTAGAACTGCAAGATCAAAGGAGATGCACATTTTAAAGTCTTTTGAAACACACTGCAAAATTGTCCTGTTGAAAGGTTGCACTGATTTACATGAGAAGTATGCTACCTACAGGCTACAGGGCACTTGCTTAGTATGTATGAGGCCTTAGGTTGAGGGAACCCTGAACGTACAAAACCTTCCCTAAAACACTTGGACATGGTGGTACACTTCTACAATCCCCATCACTTGAGAGGCAAAGACAAGAGGATCCCTATGAGTTTGGGTCTAGCCTGGTCTGTATAGCAAATTCCAGGTTAGTCAGAGTTATAGAATAACAAGCCTTTGTCCAAAAAAGAAAATAAGATTTTCTTTTCTATATTTTCCTAATCTTCCTATTTTAACATGCTGATGTGTATTGTATTACTCATTTAAAAATATTTTTGGCTAAATGGTGATGGTGCACACCTTTAATCCCAGCACTCAGGAGGCAGAGGCAGGCCGATCTTGGTGAGTTTGAGGCCAACCTGGTCTACAAAGTGAGTTCCAGAATAGCCAGGGCTACACAGAGTAACCTTGTCTTGAAAAAAAAATGTTTTTGAAGCCAGGGATATAGCTTCAAATGTTTATCTAGTATGAGAGATGTTCTGGGTGCTAATTTTTTTAAATTAATGTTCTGTGTAAGTGATGCAATGGTGACATCATACTATACACATTTTCTGACCCAGAGTGTTTCATTTAACATAGTCACAGTATTTGTGTGTGTGTGTGTGTGTATACGCGTGCGCATGCACATGGTTGCATGTACATCAACATGCATGTATATCCACATGAACTGGGAGGTTAGGGGCCAATCTCAAGTGTTTTCTATTTTTATTTGTCTGTTTAATGTGTATAGGTGTTTTGTTTGCCTATATGTCTTGGCACCCAATGTGTGTCTGGTGCCCTTAGAGGCCAGAAGAAGGTGTTGCGTCCCCTGGGACTAGAGTTAGAGACAGTTGTGAGCTACCATGTAGGTGCTGGGAATTAAACCTGGGTCCTCTGGAAGAGCAGTCAGTGCTCTAAACTGTTGAGCCATCTCTCTCTCCAGCCTTATCTGGTTTTTTGTTTGTTTGTTGTTTTTTTGGTTTTTCGAGACAGGGTTTCTCTGTAGCTTTGGAGGCTGTTCTGGAACTCGCTTTGTAGACCAGGCTGGCCTCAAACTCACAGAGATCCACCTGCCTCTGCCTCCTGAATGCTGGGATTAAGGCGTGCAGGGCCACCGCCGCCGCCACCACCACTACCACCACCCAGCAAGGTTTTTGCACTGACTGACTTGTGTAACAGTGCACACATGTCACAGCATGCATGTGGTGCTCAGAGGATGGGATGCAGGAGTTGGTGTTCTCCTTCCATGTGGTTCCCAGGATTGAACTCATGTCACCAGGCTTGGCAGCAAGCACCCTTACCCTACCCACCTCTTAAGTGCACTTGCCTACCTATCTTTTTTTCTTTTTCTTTTTTTCTTTCTTTCTTCCTTCCTTCCTTCCTTCCTTTCTCTCTCTCTCTCTCTCTCTCTCTCTCTCTCTCTCTCTCTCTCTTTCTTTCTTTCTTTCCTTCTTTCCTTTTTTTTTTTGAGCTGAGGACCAAACCCAGGGCCTTGTGCTTGCTAGGCAAGCACTCTACCACTGAGCTAAATGCCCAACCCTGGTTCTTTTTGAGAAAGGCTCTCTTACTGGGACATGGGGCTCTCATGGTTTAGGCTAGGCTGGCTGGCCAGGGAGCCTCAGGGCTGGTCCTGTCTCAGCTTCCTAGCACTAGGGTTACAGGTGGTCAACTCATTTTCAAGGCTGCACTGTATTCTCCTCCTTTGACAATACAACAGTTATTTATATAATCACTTACCAACAACAATAATAAAAGTGGGGAAGATTCGAAACAAGGCCATCTACTGAAGTTAGCATGCACTTGGAATTGCTTTAAGTAATCTGCTGGGTACAGGGGTAGAAAGATGACATCACTTCTTTATAGTCTACAGGAGGAAAGCAAACTTTTAGTTTCAAGGTTAAGAACACTTGAGCTTCTATTAATCAGTTGATTTTTTTTTTTATCTGTGAATCTTGTAACGATTCTGCTGCCCATTTTTGTTATCTTCCATGAAAGCATAACAGCCACATTTGGGACTCTCATTTATCACATAGGGACTTCTTGACATCCAGTCTCTTACTATTTTTTTCCGAGTCATCTTTGTTTACTGTTTCCTTCATCCTCCCTCTTGCATCAAATTTTGGCTCTCGGAGTATGGGTTCATCTTCATAAGCCACCTTAAATCCTTTTTGAAGTAAGTCAAGGTATAAATAATATTTTTTTTTTTTTTAGCAAAATGGAGCCAAATATTCGAGTCTCTGACACAGACCTCAAGAGGCCTAGGCAAGGCGAAAACAGAAAGATGCCTCAAGAAAACAACAAAAACCTAATTGGAGGTCAATCGATTTTTGGGCTATGTGCGTCAAAGCTGAGGTCTTCAGCTTCTACACTCGCAAAGCAATTTAGCACTCATGTTCCCATGGCAACCGTGCTGGCTCGATGGAGAAGATGCAGTGGCCTGGCCTGGCAGTTGCTGGGGGAACTCAGGCTACTGGCCGCGTGACTTTGCTCCAGTCAGAGTGGTTAGTTGGAGGACTTTCCATTAAACTGTGAGCTCTGGGTTTGGATCTCACTAAACTTGCTTAGAAAGGATAAAAAGAAGGGAAATAGTATGGCAGCTAGGTAGCCTACAATAGTTGAGGTGACTATGCATTTTTCCTCCTTTCTTCCTGCTAACGATACAGGCCACTGGGGGAAGGACCTACCTCAAGCTGGCCTCTTTCAAAGGGGCTGAAAGAGTTGAGATAGAAGGGGAAAGGTTGACCTCATTAGCATATTTAAGACTCCAGCCTAATTGATTGCTTTGTGCTTCTAAAGAAAGGTTGTGTTAAGCTGGGGGTGGGGAGGGATGCCTGGAGGTTAGAAAAGAAGAGGAGCCTCGAAGAACAGGTCAGTGAAGGTCACCCTCACCGCTCTGGGAGATTACAGATGAGTACTTATCCAATCTGGGAGAAGGCTTAGACTTCTAAGCATAAAAGACACAAAGGAAAATGTTACCATATTTGGCATCATCTAAAAAAAAAAAGTTAGCACATCCTAATGTACAATACCCTGGAAATCAAAGTAGCAAACTGGGGAATAATGTCTGCAGCAGAGGACAGAAAGGATTACTACCTTTACTACACAAAGAGCTTTAAGTAATCATCTCTACGACAAAGAGTAAAAAGAAACAGGTTTTATTTTTCTAAGTACAAAAAATAGCTCCAAGAGATCAGAAGAGTGCCCTCGCTCTTTGAAAGGGAAGCTCTTAGGAACTGCGGGTGATCAGCTCTGACTCCTGCTAAAGTGACTGGGGGCTAGGGCTACAGCTCAGTGGTAGAGCACTTGCCTAGCAAGCAGGAGGTCTTTGCTTCCTCTCCCAGTGCCCCCCATCAAGAAAAGGAGTCCTGGGGAGACAGAATGTGAAAATGTTCTGCTTGTTACATTGGGAAGTTGGGAATGGGGGGGGTGCCTCCTAAATCTTATTCTACAGATCTGAAAACAATTGCTGTACAAGCTATCAAAATGGTACCGGAAGCTGCCATTGACATGGGTGAACAGGGAGCGCTATGCATCCACACACAACGCACAGAGGAATAGTTGTCAAAGAGTGGTCCCACCATCCCAGCATCTCCTTGGGGAGAGAGCCACAGAATTACCCAACCCCTAACTCCGGCACCTACTGCAAAGTCTGAACTAGAGTGAGCAGAGGCTCAATGAGGCCACACCCAAGTGTCCTGATGGCCAAGTCCTTAGGTGGAGTTTCTGCTCACAAGAAGCCTCCATGGTACATCCTTCCATCCTTCCAGAGGCCTCACCAGAAGCCCCTTGTCTGTCTCAAGCGCTTGTTCTGGCAAGGAGAAGCAGACCTACTTTGTGTTGCTGTAGCTGATAGGAAGTACTACTAAGTCCTGTCACAAACATTTCGTGGCTCTCAGCAGACGATGGAGAAGACTTGGATAAGCAGAGGCACTTATTACAAAGAGTTTCCAGTGTGTGTGTGTGTGTGTGTGTGTGTGTGTGTGTGTGTGTGAGAGAGAGAGAGAGAGAGAGAGAGAGAGAGAGAGAGAGAGAGAGAGAGAGAGATGATATGCACATTATAAAAGAAATAGCTTTGGGGTGGGCTTTGAAGGTTGAGTAGGAGTATAGGAATTGGGGTGAATCTAGGAATGAGGAGTGACCCAGGCACTGTTCAGCCCCGCTTGGCTATGATTCCGATTTAGTTAGTTAGTTTTGAAACAGAGCGTCACTCTGTAGCTTTAGTCTGCTGGAAGTGGAAAGGTAGGAGCAGGCTGGCCTCAGACTCACAGAGACATGCCTGCTTCTGACTCTTATGTGCCGGGGTTAGCTGCATTCACCACCACACCCAGCTCTCGCTGTGTGACTCTGGATTTTGTCATTGTTTTCAGCAATACCTCTGCAAAATCATAGACTTCACAGGCTGGCTACACTTTAATATAAAGAAAGCTAGACATACAGGCGCTCACAGGAACAGCACCATCTTTTCCCCTTGAGACGTTTAAATTTGTGATGATGGGTCCAGATTTGAGGAAACGGGGCTGGCTTACAGTAAGGAAGGGCCAGTGATGTCCCTCTCCTAGGAACCGGAGAAATTTAGAGGGGAAGAGAAGACTGGTAAAAGGGCCGAAAGATGAAACCAGATTCCAGCGAGAGCATGGGGTCTCAGTCAGAGGAGGCCACAAGCGCGGAGAAGACCAACTGTCTAGACAGGGATTCCCTTCCAATCCTAAAGTGGAGGGGTACTTTCCCTTCCCTTCCCCCGAGAAGACATATTGTTATGGCTATTTAGACAAGGTACCAAGTGACCCAGTAATGGCAGGAAGCATTCAGAAACAGCTGATCATCACATCCCTGTAGCTTTGGATTTTGTATGTGAAAATCAAGCCCCCTCTCTTCTGAGGCAGATCCTTTCAACAGGTGCTAATAAGAGAGAAATGCTTCCCTTTCAGAGCTGCCGCCTGTTAGCAAATGTCTAGGGAGGGGCTGGGGGAGGGATCCGTCCTTGCTAGGCCAGCTCAGTGCCGGAACAGGATGGAATGATAGCTTGGAAGAAGCCCTGCCTGTCTTTTCCATTTGCAACCTGGAGGGAGGCCTCCCCTCTGCACAGACAGGAAATAACGGGTCTGAAAGCCTTTGGGCAGGAGCTCCAGCTGCTCAGGTCAGGTCAGAGCATCCTGAATTCCCAAGGAATGGTGAGGGACAGTGGGACAGTGGCCTGGAAAGAGAAGAGGCAGAGGGATGCCATGCAGCTAAGAGCCTGCCCATGTTCCCTCTCCTTCCCCTCCCCAGACCATTTCTGGTAATCAAGACCCTTTCCTCTCCCAGAAATCCTTGGACCTCCCAGGAACTCCCAAGCCAGTAGGCTTAGAGATTACAGGCTACTTCCAGCATCTCTGTGACCTAACTGAGACATGGCTTTCCTTCCTCAGTTTCCCAAGTCTTTTAGTGCCTTGCCTGCCTTGCAGCAGGCTCATTCTCACCTCTACTTGGTGCTGGGTGCAGGAGACAGAAACTGTGAGGGAATAGCTAACCTGTCTGGTCCCATGTACCTCAAAGGCTCTAAGGAGCCAACCTCCTCAGAGGCCGCTAGCCCTGCACACTCTCTCTCCTCCCTTCCCATCCCAAGTGCCACACTGCAGCGCCCTCACCTGGCTGAGCTGCTGCTCAACATCTAGCTGGGTAGGCATGGGACAACCATTTGTTTCCTTGGTTGGAGGCATGGTCATCAACAAGGGAAAAGGAAACCTATGTTGGCTAACGCGGCTTTCTAAATGAGTCAAGAGGCTTTGCATCTAGTCTGTAGAAGCTGGAGGACCAGTAAAGAGGGAGGCAAGCGCACTGAGGGTGGAGCTTGTCTGGAGATGTCCTATAGAGGCGTCAAGATAAAATGTCACTGAGGCAAGGTTTGAGAATTCGGTGATATCTTCTTGGGTAGGAGGGAAAGAACGTGACCACGTGTGACCAAAGGTGTGCTGATAACAGGATGTGACCTCTAGTCAGAGGCCCACTGGAGGGACCTGGGACTTCCTGACTGTATCCTGGGGCAGGGGAGGTGATGCTGGCAGTTTGCCTGGACCGATCCTACAGAGGTCTTAACGCCAGCTGGGAAACTGGATCTGGACATGCTGTGCTGGGAAAAATCTGAAATAACATTGACCTGGTGGTGTGGGGGAAAGCCAGACAGGAGAGAGCTTGGCTAGGAGGTGAACACAGGCAGTATCTAGGACATTTCTCAGATGGAAGGAGAGCGCAGGATGTCAGTACCCAGAGTGTTTTTGTTTTGCTAGAAAATATCATGGGCAGGCTGGGGGTATAGCTCAGTTGGTAGAGCTTTCCTGGCATCCACAGGGCCCTGGGTTTAAATCCACAGTACCGCAACATCACAGGCAAACAACACATGTTAATATTTGTTCATGTTGGCTGTGGGGGTGGTCATCTGCTATTTTCACTTTTCTCTTGGCATTTTCTAAGGAAAAAAAAAGAAAAAGGAAGGATGAAAGACAGAGAACTGGCCACCATCCCATGTAGCAAATATGAGACTATGTCACTTAAATCTTTTTTTTTTTTTTAAGATTTACTTATTTATTTGTGTGTATGAGTGTTTGCCTGGTGCCCAGGGAGATCAGAAGACTAGTGTTGGATCCCCTAAAACTGGAGTTACTGATGGTTGTGAGCTACCACATGGGTGCCGGGGAACTGAACCCAGGTCCTCTGCAAGAGCAACAGATGCCCCTAACCACTGAACCACCTCACCTCTCCAGCCCTTAGCCTATGTCTCTTACTGAAGGACACCAGAGCCAGAAGCAGGAAGGATAATAGGAACAATGACGCCACAGGTCTTAATGAATGCTTACTGCCACAGAGCTTGGGCTCTGAGCTGCAGCTCCCCTTACCCGCCTTTGTTGGCTCCATTGAGAAAACAAGAAATAGTGCATAAAGGTGACCCAAGGTGGAACACAGTGCTCTATAACTCTTGCCAGGCCAGGATACAAAGGCACTCGGAGAACAAAATTTACACATATGTTCTCCACATGTGACACTGGGGGTCTTGGCACTGAAGCTAAAACAGCAAAGTCCAGTCTTTTGTGGGGGTGCTTCTGGAAAGGAGGGCTTCCATGGTACTCGACCAAGAAAGAAGGTCGGTGGAATCAAGCGGGGAGGGCGAACTTGCTAGAACTATACCTTCAGCTGCAGAAAGATTTAGTTGTGCCTGCTTTGTTAATGGCCCTGTGCCTAGAACAGTGCCCAGACAATGCAGGTGCTTAGTAAGCCCAGTGAGTGAAAGGTGACAGTGAATGATAATGGGGGAGGGAAAACACCTGAGTGTCCCCAGCTCTCTGTCATTGTGGTTGTCCAGGGAATAAAATCTTCAGATGTGCCAAAGCAGGCATTTATGTTTCTAGAGAATTTCTACAGCTGCCTGAGGTAGGGGCTGGGGGTTGAGATAGACAGGTTGGCAGAAGAGAGAGTGATGGAACAGTAGAGAAGTGGGCATCCATGAGCCTGAAGGCTTAGGCAACACATGCCCTTAAAACTGCAAATCTGCGCAAGGACAAATGGGTGTGGGGATAGAGTTTGGGGAAATCAGAGCTAATAAAGAAGCGATAGACTCTGGCTTCCATTGTACAGCCTAGAGAGTTGTGACCAAGTGGCCTCAGGACACAGGGCTATTGGACCCTGGGCTTCATCTCAGTCCCCATTGACTCAGGTGTCCTCGCACAAGGCACAGCTTGCACACCTCTACATAGCAGCTCCGACCCCACAACTAGCATTCTGAGCAGTCAGGGTTTTTCTAGTCGCCCATCATTTGGCAGCCTAGTACCACCTGCTGGGAACACTGCTATTGGCCACTGTTCCTGTTTCCCAACTCCTGCAAGTCCACCTTGCCCTGGACCACAGCAGGACCTTCCTCAGCAGGAAGATCCACAGAGCCAACAGGCAACCATTAGTTCTCCAGTGAATTCTATTATCCTATGTGCAAAGGCTCTGTCTTCTACATCTCTGTTAGGGATGTCCAAACTTTCTTACCCTTCCCAAGCAAGTGAAAACTACAAGAAGCCACGGGCCAGAAACAGGCTGCTGCGCCTCCTAGTGTTGTCTAAAGGAATTGCTGATGACATTTCTGAGGCATTATAGAGAAAAGCCCCTCTTCCCATCAGAGTACATGGGAAGCAGTGAGGATGCAGCAACAGTACCTCCACAGGACTCCGGTGGCATCTTGTCAACCATTCTCAAGCAATAAAGTTTTGAGATTTCATCAATATCGGCAGCCTATGGACAGGAGCGCTACCACTCTGTCCATCCCCAACAAAGGTACTTGGCCTAACCTTCCTGAACTCCTTTCACTTGGGATGGCAGTTGCCCTCTGCTGGTGGTGTTGTTTTGAGACACGGTCTCACTATGTAGCCTTGGCTAGTCTGGAGCTCACTATGTAGATCAGGCTTGCCTCCAACTCAATCTGAGCATCCACTTTCCTACCTGTATCATGGGGAGAAAAAAAATCTAATAGGATTGTCATGAGGACTGAGTTAATCAACATAATGTTTAGCTTGGCACCTGTCATGCAGTAGAGATACTCAATAAATGGCATCTGTCACCATGAGTATGAGTACAATGACACTGAGCCAGTATGGATAGCCAAGTTGGAGATGTGTGACAACAGGGTTTGCCCCATGATGGGGGCCCTCCCCAAAAGGCTCCTGGAGCCCTGGGAGCACATTCTGGGGTGAGGCAGTTGGTGAACCTTGCCTTGTGACACTCTTGGTTTCCCTCTTATTTCCATCGAGCCTGTTTGCACTTGTTCCACTCATGAACTGACCCAGCTGTCCCAAGGGCTGCTGGCACTAGGAACTGGCATTGGCACCACCACCCTGCACCAGGGTGTGAAGTCCACCCTCTCCATTCCAAGTCCAGCATGCTGTCTGAGCCTCACGGCAGTTGTGAGAAATCCTAGGATGTCTTCCTGGACTCCCTGCAACCCAATCTTCAGGGACAAATATTGAGCTACACATTCTTCCACTGGTGCTGGTCTCAGTGCTGATGACTAGGATGTGGACTGGAAGAAAGGCCCCAGAGGGACATCTCTGTCATCCAAGAGCTGCTGGCAAATGTTCCATCTTTAAGATGCTCCCTTCTGTGGTCATAACAATTGCTTCCTGAGAGTGTCCAGGTCCTGGAAATGGGGACACAACAATTCTCTCTCCAATGTTGTTGGCCTCAGAAGGACATTTACAAAGAGCCTATGCAAAACTGGTAAAGACAAGGGGACTAGCTCCTTTCTTCTTGTCGTAACCACTGAGAAAGAAAGCCAAACACTGGGGAGAGGGGCAGATGGCACAGATCCTTGGGGGAAGCATGAGGGTTCCTGGCATGGTCTCAGGATGGTGAGCAAAGAGAATACAGAAGTGAGATGGGGGCCTGGGGTAACCAAACACAAAATTATGTTTCAACCTTACTGCCTTCAAGGTCATGACAGCTATTCATGTATGTTCATCACACCGAAATTTGGATAAAATAAACGCTGTGTGTGTGTGTGTGTGTGTGTGTGTGTGTGTGTGTGTATGATGTGCATGTGAGTGTGTGTACATGAGTGCACTGAGGTTAAAACGTGTGGTCTTGCAGGTGATAGGCAAACTCTCTATGGCAGAATTTGACCCCCAGCTTCCCTAGGGTTTTAATTTCAACTCTGCCATTAATAACTGTGTGACCTTGGATGAGTCACTTAACCTGTCTGCACCTTAGTTTTCCCATTTGCACGTCCTTGATGTTAGTAATCGCATTACAAAATTGGTAATGTTGTTTGGGCTGAAATGGAAAAAGACATATGCTAGCGAGTAGCCGATGCCTGGCGCAGGATCTCCTGTTTATTTGCTACATCTCAATCTTCCTCTGAGCCAGCATCAGGGGCTTGGCCTGCATCACAGACACCAAGAAGCAGAAACACGGAGCCAAGGTGATCCCTGCATCTTTGCTCTGCAGGCTCTCTCCTTGAAATGCCCCTGGAGCAATCTTAGCTCAGGATTTGGGAGCAGAATCCAGATGGCTCTGCCAGTTTATTAGCACCAGCAGGCTCTCAAGTTTAATAAGCTTTCTGCATTTGCTAGCACTGGAAGAGGAGGGCCTGGACCAGATTCCTTCGTGATAAGGAGCACTGCCAGCTTGCATCCACACTGGCCAAGAGATGTGGGATGCCTCTCTCAGCAGCCTCAGGAGGCACAGCGAGTCCTTACTCTCTGCTTTGAAGACTGAAGATTTACAAAGTGCAAACTTTCTGCCATTTCCAGCATTTGGCCCGGTCTGTCCTTTTTCTATGTACATAGAATTACCTTCCAGCTGTTCAAATTTTCAAGATGGATTTGTCCAGTCCAGGGCCATTCAATACTAGTGGAGGCGGACAGGCTGCCAGCTGTTGTCAAAGAGACCGTTCTTTACCTATCAGATAAGGTTGAGGGCAGCAGGCCTAGCAGCAAAGACACCCCAAACACCTTAAAAGGTTAGGAATGCAGGACCCAGGGAGTTTCGAGATTTGACCAATGAAAGCGCTTAGCAACATCCCAGGACCAATAGGGGGTGAGCCCCTCTGTTGCCATGAGGCAGCCTTGATTCTCATTGGTCACGAACAGAGACTTCTTCCGGAAGGGGGTAGGTGGGGGAGGGGAGCAGGGGGCAGTGCTTGCTGCTCTGTTTAGGTGATTTTTTACCTGTCATTGAAGGGGCTTAGAAAGGGTCCCTGGCACTTGCAAATTCTCAGTCATATCAGAAAACAAAATTGAGTAGACTTTTCCAAACGCAAGTTGTGTAGGCTGCAGACATGAGGTCAGAGTACTGTACAAAAAGACACACATGGCCATCTTAAATCCTTAGTGAAGGAAAGTTTAGTTTAAGATGTTAGTCCTTACTTGATCTGGGCCTGCTGCTATCTAGATGGTCCAAACCCTTCTGCTTGCTCAACCAGGCCCAACTCTGGGACAATGTGCATGTAGCCTGATAGGCCATAGTTCCCTCTTCCAGTGACCCTGGTCCAAAGAGGACTGCAAACAGTGTCTACTGCTGGGAGGATCAATCTTCATTTTCATCTTGACTAGATTTAGAAACATCTCAGACATTAATGAGGAGACACATTGTTTGAGTGTGGTTTTTGAGGGCGTTTCTAGGAAAGTATAATTGAGGATGGAAATCTCACCCTGGATGTGGGCAGCACCATCCCATTGGGGAGATAGCCATCTGAGTACTAACATTCCTCTCTCTTCGCTTCTGATTGCTGAACTGCTATGACCAGCTGCCCTGTGTTCTTCCAGGTCTTTCTCGCCACGGTGTTTCCTAAACCATGAGCTGAAACAAACCTTTTGTCTCTTGAGTTGCTTCTTCTCCAGTATCTAGCTTCAACAACGAGACAAGTAGCTAACACAGCTGCCTTGAGTGCTGTATGTGAAGTTCCACAGGTCACAGAATGCCTCCCACCACCCACCTTCTCCACTGTGCCATGAAGAGCCAGTCTTCCTGACCAGCATGCGGATGATGGATGTCTTTGGTTCCTTGACTAGCCCCACCCCACAAAGGATTTATATCCGTTCTTGAGTCTCAGCTGGCATCTGGGGCTCCTGCAAGCCCACCCTCTTAGTTTGGGGACTTTGCTTATTCCCTTAGGCATGCATATAGATGATGGCATGCCCATCTATTCCAAAGAGTATACCTTGCTCTCTTGTGTTCTCCAGGTAATGCCACCTGTACCAAATAACCCTTGAGTTTTCTTCATACCTATCTGGCCCTTGATATTTTATACAGATGGATTCTCATGCTCTGGCACAACTAGTATTTGTGCTAGAAGGTGGGGAAGTTACTAGGTACTGCTCGTTCCTACCTGGCCACTTCTGTTAGTGCAGCATGGACCATGACAACTGACTATCTGCATGCCGGAGCTACTTGCACACTGGGCCACCAGGGCCACATCAGTTGGGGAGATGTCTTGGCCCACCTTTCTTATGCTCTACAGGGCTCCAACCATATGAGGATCAATCTGGCAGTCTGGCAGGGACACAGGTTGGTGCCCATGCTAAGGAGGCCTGGGGTTCTTGTTTAGAGACCAGGACTTCCCCCACCACTGAGCATGGCAGGAAATGTAGAAATCTGGATTCATTGAGCTGCCTCAAATCCCAGGTTCTTGTTTTGATTGAGCCCCAAGCACGTTAAAATCAAAAAGGCAAGATGGCCTCTCCTGTTGACATGTTGTTCTTAAACATATACTTCCCTTATTTGAATTCTTTAATTTTTTTGTGGGGGTGCAGTGTTGAGACAGGATATCATTTTGTAGCTCTGGCTGTCCTGGAAGTCACTCTGTAGACCAGGCTGGCCTTCAACTCACAGAGATCAGCCTGCCTCTGCCTCCTGTGTACTGGGATTCAAGGTGTGGATTTTGGAACACTTCAAACACTGTGAAGCAGTCCTGCTGCGAGGAGGCCTAGGACTGATCTGTTTCGTCTTCACTGGTTGTCTTCACTGGTCCCAGGACCCACCATGCAGCAATTTGCCCCTACCACCAGCCTGATGAACTTGGTCGATCCTGAAGTGCAGGTTCTGGCCTTCATTCATCTCTGTCAAGCCCGTGTCCCATGTTGAATGTATGGCACAAAGAAAGGCCAGCTGAGTGTGGGTAGAACAAATGGAGGACGATGGGGTGCAAGGAGGAAGGACCAAGGTGCTTTCTGCAGTTTCTTGTACTTGGGGACTCTCTAGCTCTTTCTAAGAAAAGGGCCTATTTGGATTGCCGTTTGCCTGGAAGAGCGTCAGGGCTTAAGAAGGTAGGTAGATCCTTGGTGAAATGGAGAGTAAATATTTGCCAAAATAACCAACTGTGTGTGGCCTAAAAGGCACGGAGACCACAATAGCCAAAAGGAAGTCATGGGAGTATTGGGGCATGGCAGCCACTGAGAAGGGTCCACACTAAAGAAGATGTTTCTAAGCTCCAAGTGTTGACATGCAAATCAGCCCCAGTACTTAGGAGGCTGCAGCAGGAGGATCTTGAATGCAAGGCCAGCCTGGGCTACGGAGTGAGCCTCTGTCTCAAATATCAACACCACCATCCACAATGACAGAGTCTGTGAATTTAACTCAGGGGTACAGAGCTTGCCTGGCATGGCAAACCCTTGGGTTTGAGTCTCAGCTGTTTCTGAGGAAGCAAAGTGTAATGGAGACTAGGCTGGAGAGTGTACTCTCAGCTCAGTCACTTCCTGTGTGACTTCCCAAGAAAAAATTGCATTGCCTCAGTCGCCTCATATTGTAAAATGAGGATGGTAACATTGTTTACTTCATGGAATTAGTACAGAGACTAAATATAATATGCAACCAGTGCCTGGTAACATTCAGGACACGATCAAGAAATGGTATATATGATAGCAGTAATGCCATTAATAGCATTTGAGATGTGATTGATCCCAGTGCTGAATTTTTACTTAGTTGAGTTTGCAGAGATCCCAGTGTCTTCAGAGTGAAGTCATGTGTATGTGTGGGGTGGGTTAATAACCTAAGAGCTTCAATTTAGGATAGTAAATGCTAATAAATTGGTTATATAAAGGGGTATTAGGAGTGACAGGAGTAAGAACTGAAATAGGGAGGAGCATGGTTGTGAATGCCTTTAATCCCAGCACTCGGGAGGCAGAGGCAGGCAGATCTCTGAGTTCCAGGCCAGCCTGGGCTACAGAGTGAGTTCCAGGACAGCCAGGACTACACAGAGAAAAATCTGTCTCAAAAAACACCGTCCCCAAAACAAAACTGCTGTAGGGAAACAGTATATTATGGTTCCATGTATCCTGGCCTGTATAGTTACACTTCTTATTGCTGGACCAAATATCTGGTTAAAAACAACTTTAGGGAAGCAAGATTTATTTTGGCTCATGGTTGGAGGGGATGCAGTCCATCATGGCAGGATAGCCATGGTAACAGGAGCAGCTCACAGCTGTGGAAGAGGGACCTTGTTAATATCTGGATAGATCAGGGACCAGAGAGCCATGGTGCCAGGGCACACATCAGTCTTTCTCCTTTTCCCCCTTTTATTCAGTCTGGGTCCCCAGCTCATAGGATAGTACCACCCACTTTTAGGTTAGATTTTCCCTCCTCAGTCAAATCTCTCTGGAAATGTCTCCACGGATACACCCAGAGCTGTATCTCCTAAGTGACTCTAAATCTGGTTAGGTTTTCAGTGAAGATTAAGCATCACAAGGCTCATCTCCACGTCAACTGTAGCCACTCCAGGGGCTGGACTGAGCCATATTCCCTCTTGCCTGCACCCCACCTCCTGCATTCTCTGCTAAGGCCTCCCTAACTATGATGCACTAAGACCTCAGTTGTGAACCAAGAGAAATCTTTCCTTCTTTAAGATGTTTCTGTCGGGTATTGTGATCATAATGTCACAGATCATATAATTCAATCCATCACTGTCACTTACCCACTATATTAAAGTGACTTGTTCATATGTATGGTGGTTTGAATAAGATGGCTCCCATAGGCTCATATATTTGAATGTTTAGTAGCCAGGGAGTGGCTATTTGAGAAGGATTAGAAGGATTAGAATTAGGAGGTGTGGTCTTATTGGAGGAAGTGTGTCACTGAGGGTGATCTTTGAGGTTTCAAAAGCCCATGCACCCAGGCTCTCTGTCTTTCTATCCCTGCCTGTAGATCAGGATGTAAAGCTCTCAGCTCCAGCACTATGCTCTCTACTATGACTATAATGAACTAATCCTCTGAAACTGTAAGCAAACCCCAAATTAAAATACTTTCTTCTATGAGAGTTGCTGTGATTATGGTATGTCTTGTCAGTAACAGAACACTGACTAAGACAATATACATGATTTTGTTCTTAAGAGGGCCTTCCTCAGCCACGTGGTGGTGGCGCACGCCTTTAATCCCAGCACTCAGGAGGCAGAGGCAGGCAGATCTCTGTGAGTTCCAGGACAGCCAGGACTGTTATACAGAGAAACTCTGTCTTGGGGGAAAAAAAGATGGCCTTCCTCATCCCAGAGTCTCTTAGCACAGTCCCTCTGGGACCCACTGAGGGGTTTATTAAAGGATGAAGTGACTACATGAAGGGATGAGCCGTGAAGAACCCACAGACAGTGACTGCTCCACCAGCATCTGGGTGGCACCACAGCAGTAGTTCCTTGAAGTGACAGCTCTGTGACATCAATACGTGGGCAATGAGTGCTTGCTACAGAGCAGAGCTCATTCCAGAGGCTTAGGAAATGTTCATGGCAGCAAAGAACAGAGCCCATCTGACTCTGGAGAGTGACACTTGAACTTTCCTTTGGGATTGGGGTGCTCCAGGGGCCACCTGATACATGTCACTCTGGGGTGCAATGCTTTCTCCAGAATATCCTAGATCTGGGATCGAGGGCAAGTGACCCTCTCCAAGGGCCATCATACCAACCTAAAATGATAACTTTGCTGAGTGTGACTGGGGACTAAAGAAGGTTCCTACAGGCTAAGTGACTTGCTGTGGACAATTAACAAGTGTCCCTTCTGATACTTTGTAAGTCTGAGTTAGTAAGAGTGTATGTGTGTGACAATGGATGGCAAGGAAAATGCAGAAATGCAATGCAGAGCATCAAAATGGGGTTTGAGGTGGAGCTCGATGATCGGGCACATCTCCAGCACCCAAACCAAAAAGAACCACCAAACAAAACCAAAAACAACAACAAAAACCCCAAACAGAAACCAGGACAGAGGGTCTGAGCTCCCATCCAGCTCCCATTTCTTCAGCTACACCCTCAAGGAAAGATTAGGGTACCTTCCCCTGAACAGAAAAGCCAATCTCCATCCCTCCAACGAAGGCCATGTGTGGGTCAGCTGAACTCAGCTGCTCGCATTCCTCATTCCACGGTGCCTATGGCTGGCTATAGGCTTCCTTAGGAAAACCGCAGGACTCTCAGGGTGTGCCTCATGTATGGCAGAGGGTGGACAGAAAAGCAGCAGGGACTGGGGGAATTTCAATAGGGCCACAGTGACGAGGCCAAGTTTGAGAACGGGCAAAGAAGACGCACACACAAGCCCTCAATGTGTGGACTTACTGGAGGAGTCTGAGTAGCCACATCAACTTCACACTGGCCCCAGCCGGCCTGCTGGAACTAGCCCCCAACCAACCAAAAAAGGCCAGACTGCAAATAGATCTGAGATTTTCCATGGACACCGAGTGAGGATTGTTGGTTGGAAGTGAACTTGACCAAACTTGAAGTTGTGGACCTGTACAATTGCCCCAAAGGGCACTTCACACTAGCATGGCACGTACATACTGGAAAAATGAGTGGAGACCTAAATGCCTAAGAATTAGACAATGTGTAAGTATTGATTGTTGTCTTCCATCAGTGCTGGGGTTGAGTGCTAGGCAAGGGCTGTACCACCCAGGCACGCCCTGACCGGAAAATGAATACACTGTGGGACAGTGCTACAGAGCAGCATTCAGCAATTCAAATGAATATAATTCATGTGTCAGCATGGATAAACTGCCAAAGCATAAAAATAAAGCTGCCAAAGAATATATAAACATAATATGATGCCATTTATACATAGTTGTTATAAAACACACAAGATGATATTCTATATTAGGGGTGTGTGTGTGTGTGTGTGTGTGTGTGTGTGTGATGAAGGGAGAAACATAGACATTGAGATTAGAAACAACCAATTTGGGATACTGACTACTTCTAAGTTTGAGATGGGGTGGAACTCACAGCTGGATCAGTAATAAGCTGTTTCTTAGAAAAGATCTTTAGCAAATGTGGCAAAATGTTTCGATATGACGTTTTTCTCCCTACTTTGCTGTACATTTGAAAGCATTTATAATTTTGAAACTTGGTAGAAAGCTGTTTGCGGCCACCCCCTGCTTAGCTCATTCTTTTGCCCATTACTTAGGGCCTGCTGCAGCAGGTACAGGCCTGGGCTATCACAGACCATAGCCATTCAAGCTTTTGCCAGCTCTGGGAAGAAGATGCCACTGTCATGCTATTCTATACAGGAAGCACTCAGGGTATAAATAAGCAAAGTGACCTGTCCAAGGACAAGAAGTATATTTAGACCTCAAGTTTCTGTGCCTTGCATCTGGGAATACAAGTCCCGTGCCGACAAACAGAATGGGGATTTGATTTTGGCTTTTGAGACAAGCAAGGTCTTACTCTATAACCCAGGCTAGCCTAGACCTCACTATGTAGTCCAAGCTGACTCCAAACTCCAGGTAGTCCTTTTCCTTAGCCTCCAGAGTGCTGTGATTAGGGACAGTCACCACTAGGCTACGTCCAAATAGTAGTCTTTGAGCTTTTGATGATTTGGATTCTGTGTTAACGGGCTGATCAGCATTTTCCAGTCCTCTATCCAGTGAAAAGTTGGCCCTTTCTTCCCTGGTGGCACTAGCTGTGACTGAGTGAGAGCCCTGTTGGCACAAAGCTGGGCAGACAATTGGCTGTGAGTGGCTCTCTAAGTGGCCTGCCACCTGATCACTCATTCCTTGCCTAAGAGAAGTCAGGGTGAGACCAAGGAGGAGGTGGGCACATTCTGCCACCACTGGGGCCAGGCAGCAGCCTGCTTCTGCCGCCCGAGTAGTTACATCATCACCTGTCTCCAGGTGCCTTTCCACTGTCAGCGATGTGACATGTGCACCCCTTCAAAGTGCTGCCAGAGCTCCCTCTCTTGCCTCTTGCTCCTCTCTTTGCCTCTTTCCTCTCTTACCTCTCCTGCTTCTCTCTGGTTTCTCTGTCTGTCTGCCTGCCGCTCTCACGTCCCCACTCTGACATGACCTTCCATTCCTTCACTGTCCCCCTCGCTCCCCCAATAAACCGCTTGCACTTAACTCTGTTGCACATGGCGAGTTTGCTTAGTGGCATACCTTGGCAGGACCCGCCAAAAGGTACCCACTTCGCCTTTATTTATCATTACACTAGGGCCGACACCAAGATGCCAGATGTTGGAATTACCAGGCAGCATCACAAAATGCTTCAGTTAATATTCTTGAAAAAAGTGGAAAAGCTTACCAAAATAACAGATTACACAAAAACAAGGCAAAAGAACAACAATAACAACAACAGCTAATGAGAGCTGGGGGTGTGATTCAGCAGCAGAGCTCTTATGTAGCGTGTGCCAAGCCCTGGGTTCTATCCCAAGCACCATCAAATTCACTAAGCAGAGAGAGACAAGGGGTGGGGAGAGCGAGAGGTGTGATAGAAATGACAGAACTGCAAAATACAACAGCAAACATTCAAAACCCAGTGGGTGGGCTCATAGTAGAAAGAATACGGTACGACAGAAAACGGACTTCAAGACAGAACCACAGAAATTATAGAATGGGAACCACAGAGAGAAGAGATTGAAACACAAGCAGAGCATTGCCAATCTGCACGAAAATAACTCAAGACTTAGGGTTCCTATCATGAGAAACCCAAATAGAGCAGAGGTGTGCCACCACACCCAATTCAGAGTTCTATACCAGTGAGACTATCCTTCGGAAATGTTGGGGAAATAAATGCATTCAGGAAAATGACAAATTTGTCACTAGAAAACCTAGTCTGCAATACTAGCTGCACAAAATTCTCTAAACAGAAAGGAACGCTGGGAAGGAAGAAGAACACGGCGAGCAAAACACCAGGTAAATACAATCTTGCCTCTCTACGTTCATTTTCTACAGTCTGTTTGATGATTGAATCAAAAAAAAATCACACACACACACACACACACACACACAATTCTACAGTTAACGTTGAATTGAATGGTGTTAAGTTCAATGGAGGTCAGAAGCTGTGGGGAATGGAGGAAGTCCTGATTGAGTGAAATCCTGAGTGAATGTGTGTTGTTACCATGGGCACATCCATGCCAAGGGCTCTAAGGCCTCGGCCCCATGGAAGTGGCAAAGCCTTACCCTGGTGAAACTCGGATGACAAAGCTTTCCTGGAGTTGGAATCTGCACTATAGATGTGTGTGTGCAGACTAACAACTGCCGCTTTCCTCTCCCAGATGTTCACAGCCTCACAGCCTGAGACTGCCTGCCTACAGAGACCACCTACTGAGAAGAACCAATCCTTACCGCCCCCCACTGCACATAATAAACAGGCGGGGTTCTGTGTTGTGGCAGTAGCAGACCCTTTCTGCTCGTAGCTTTACTGTTACACATGTCTGTACCCTTGTCCTTTCTTCATTCCCTCTTTGGCCCTAGTCAGTTGCTGTGGATATCGCTCTGTATAAATAAAATGCTGATTGGCCAGTGGCCAGGCAGGAAGTATAGGCGGGACAAGCAGAGAAGAGAATTGTGGGAACAGGAAGGCTGAGTCAGGAACTGCTGCCAGCCACTGCCATGAGTACCAACATGTAAGATACTGGTAAGCCACGGGCCATGTGGCAAGGTATAGATTTATAGAAATGGGTTAATTTAAGATAGAAGAAGTAGATAACAAGAAACCTGCCACGGCCATACAGTTTGTAAGCTATATAAGTCTCTGTGTGTTTACTTGGTTGGGTCTAAGTGGCTGCGGGACTGGCGGGTGAGAGAGATTTGTCCTGACCGTGGGCCAGGCAGGACTGGACAAAACTCCAGCTATAGTCAGTGTTACAGGAGACTTGACACAAGGCAAGAATGCCTTCCACAGTTTGATTTTTCAGTGCTGGGGATTAATCCCAGGGCCCCATGCATAGAAAGTGAGTGCTCTACCACAGACCGGACCCACATCCCGGGCCTACTCTCACCATTCTTGAAACCCCAAGACAGGGTTTCTCTGTGTGGCCCTGGCTGTTCTGGAACTCACTCTGGAGCCCAGGCTGGCCTCAAACTCACAGAGATCTGCCTGCCTCTGCCTCCTGAGTGCTGGGATTAAAAGTAAGCACAACTACCATCTAGCTTTTCATAATTTTCATAACTTTTCCTTCCTTCCTTCCTTCCTTCCTTCCTTCCTTCCTTCCTTCCTTCCTCCCTCCCTCCCTCCCTCCCTCCCTCCCTCCCTCCCTCCCTTCTTTTCTTTTTTTTACTATCACATTCTTGTTTGACACAAAATTAGAAATCCTAGCTGTGCAATTACAAGGAAAAAAGGGAATATATATTGAAATTAAAAACAGGATCCCTATTTTGAGATGGCATAATTATTGACATAGAAAATCCCAAGTAATCCATACAAAATCTCTTAGAACTAACAAATGAATTCAGCAAAGTTGGATTCATCAGCTAACACAGAAAGACAATGGCATTTCTATACTAGTACTAACTGTGTGGGGACCAACTTAAAAATACATACTACCGTTTCCAACTGCTCCAAAGAAAACAGCACTGCACGAATCAGGGACAATGGGGCACTTGTCATCCCAGCACTTGGGAGGTAGAGGCAAGCAGATTAGAGAGAGGTTCAAGGTCATCTTCAGGAGCATAGCTCATCTATCCAGGACAGCCTGGATGCATGAGATTCTGTCTCAAAAAAAAAAAAAAAAAAGCTTTCACAAAATGTACATTTTGCTGAATGTCACTCAATGCTTAGGAAGATTCTGTCTCAAAAAAAAAGCTTTCACAGAATGTACATTTTACTGAAAGTCACTCAATGCTTAGGAAAGAAAGCCAAGAAGGTACAGATAACAAGAAAGACATGCTAAGTTCATGGGCTTAACACAGTAAAGACATGATTACTAAATTTGTTTATAGGGTATAATGCAATTTCTATCAAGAGCTCACAAAGGTTTTTGCAGATAGAGATCATATCTAACACTTAGGTGGAAAGGGACTAGGTCCTAAAATAGCTAAAATAATATTGAAAAAAAAGTGAAGTCGGAGAAACCACTTTACTCAGTGGTAAAGGCCTAGTATACACCTGTGTTAACCAGGATGGCGTGGTATTATGGAATATATAGATAGAAAGACCAATGGAACAGAACAGGAAAACTCAGAAATACTCCTACAAACTGTGCCTGACTGATTTTGACTAAGGTGCAAAAGCAATTTGATGGGAGGATAATCTATTCAACAAATGGTCCAAGGTCAATCAAATGCAAAGACCAAAACGAAACAAACAAACAAAAACCAAAAACCAAAACCAAAAACTCTTGGTCTAAACCTCATGGCTTAGAGAAAAAAAATGAACTCTGAACACCACTAGGCATAGTAGCAGATGTCTGCAATACCAGCTATTCAAGAGGCTGAGGTGGAGGATCACAACTTTGTGTCCAGCCTGGGAAACTTAATAAGACAAAATGAAAATAAAAAGTGTCAGAGATGCAGCCCTGTGATATAGAGCATGTCTGGCATAGTCAAGGCCCTGGGTGTTAACTCCTGGCACCAGGGAGAAAAAGAAAAAAATCAACTGAAAATACATGATAAGCCAAATGTAAACATGAGCTTACCAAACTTTTAGGGGAAAAAAATGAGACAACTCTTTCAAATGTAGAGTTAAGCAGAGTTCTTAGACTGGCAAGGGAAAGGATGAGCCATAAAGGAAAAACTGATCAATTGAATCTCAGAATTAATTCTTTTGAATAAATAAAGAGAATGAAAAGATGAACTGGAGTGGGAGGGTCTAGAGAGATGGCTGAGCAGTTAAGAGCACTGACTGCTCTTCCAGAGGCCCTGGGTTCAATTCCCAGCACCCACATGGCAGCTCACAACTATCTGTAACTCCAGATCCAGGGGATCTGACATCCTCTTCTAGCCTCTGTGAGTACCAGGCATACAAGTGGTGCACAGACATACATGCAGACAAAAGACCCATATACACAAAATAAAATAAATACAATAAAAGCAAAATAAAAATAGAGTAAGAGAAAGTAAACTGCATATCCAACAAAGGAGTAGTAACTGCCTCTCAAAGCTCATTAAAAATCCCAACAAAACCTAGCTCTTGGGAGGTAGAGGCAGGCAGATCTCTGTGATTTAAGGTCAGCTTGGTCTACTTATCAAGTTCCTGGTCAGCCAGAGCTACATAGTGAGACTTTGTCTCTGAAAACAAACAAAACCAAACAAGCTCAGTTAGACAACGGGCAAAATTCATAGGAGACATTTTATTGAAGAGGGCATGTAGATGACCAACACCCCCAAAAGATGAAAATATTTTCCAAGTTATCAGTGACTAGGGAAATGGAAGTCAAGACTGTCATGTGTGTTACTACATGCCTAGCAGAATGGCCAGTGATGAGACAAAGTGTTGGTGAGGATGTCAAGAAACCAAATCAGCCATCCATTGTTGCGGGGATCCTGAGAGGGCACAGGCATGCTGGAATAGAGAGTGACTATTGAAAAACTAAGCATGCAATTGCCGGACAATTCAGCAAATGAACTCTTGGGCATTTGTCCCAGAAGAATGAATACATATTCACACACAAACCCATTTCATGAGTGCTCAGAGTAGCTTTATTTCATAATATCCCTGCATTGAAATCATTCCAGCTGTCCTTCCACAGGTGCATGGCCAAAATGAATGGGTATATTCGGGTCGTGGACTGCTACTCAGCCATGAAAGGAACAAATTACTGCTCAATGCAACAACTGTTCTGCCTTTTTGGAATGAGGAGGCTTACCCTGTGCCGTCGTATGTTGCAAGTTTGTAACTTGGTTTTTGATTTTACGGTAGCTCACAGTTAAAAGACTGCTTTGAGTCTCAGAATAAGCTATGGAGCTTCAAATAGTGTTGGAATGGTAAGACTATGGGGACTTTCTAAGTTGGACTGAGTGATTTTGCTTTATGAGTTGACCATGAGTCTCTAAAGGAAGGAGTGGACTGTTATGACTTCAGTGTGAGCTATCTCCCACAGGCTTATTATATATTTGAACACTTGGTCCCAGATGGTAGCATTGTTTTTGCAGGTTGCTGAAGCTTTAGGAGGTAGGGTCTCTCTAGGAGAAGTGGGTCACTGGATAGTGAGTCTCAAAATATATAGCCTGGTTTTGCTTCCTACCTCCTCTCTGCTTCCTTACCCACCCTGATGTGATCAAACTCCTGTTGCAAAGCCTTCCCACCATGGTGGACTGTATCTTTTTAGCCACAATCCCAAATAAATTGAGTAAATGCAAATACCAAGAGGTAGTATAAAAAAGTTCTTAATGGTAATGAGACAGTTCTTGGTGGTGATGAACAGCTCAGCATCTCAACTGTGGTGATGCCTGTAGTTGTCAACTTAACATTTAGAATCACCTGGAAGATGAACATCTGGGTGTGACTGTGAGGGGTTATTTTGATTAGATAAAATGAGGTGGAAAGCCCTGCCCACTCTGGGTAGCACTATTCCCTGGGCTGGGATCTTGAACTGTATAGAAAAGGAGAAAGTGAGTTGAACACTAACTAGCATTCATGGCTCTCTTCTTCCTGAGACTCAATGTGACCAGCTGTTTTGAGTTCCTGCCACCTTGACCTCCCCACCATGATGGACTGTACCCTTAAACTGTGAGCCAAAATAAGCCTTTCCTTCCTTAAGTTGCCTTAGTCAGGATATGTTGTCACAGTAGCAGACAAAGTAACTAAGACACGAATCTTCCAAGTGTTAAATTACTATGGTGCCTTGGGTGATAAAGATGATGATTTGCTCATGTTTGTGACTCTAGAGTCACTTGTGTGGATAAATGAATTTGGTGATCACTCAGAATCCTGTGAGCAATTGTTTCCTTACTGACCCCTTACTGCAGCCCAGTTAGGCTGTACTGGGTACACCATTGGACTTGCCCTCCTTGATCCCTCTTCACAGTCAGCTTGCTCAGACTTATCAGAACCAAACTTCATTTGTTCAGAATTTTTTTGAGCCAGATGCTAAGCTGTTGGTAGCTTGAAACCAGCTGCGGTGGGAATGTTTACAACACAAAGTTTTCGAGAAACAGTACAAGGCAGGGTACCCCCATACACACACCAGAACTGGTTCTTACATTTCCCAGCATAGTACCAATTAGAAATATTGAATTTCAGTACTTGGAACATGTAAACAGAGAGGCCCTGGACCAAAGGGGCGAGAGCGAGCCTTATGGTTGTGCAAACCCTCTGTATTTTGCACTGGGTGATAGTTACACACACGTGTCCACATATGGAAAAGCTCTGGATGAATCATTATGACCCAGTGTGCTTCACACTATTCACTGTATGTGCCTTCCTCAAGAAAACAGAAGCCCAGATCATGCAAAGAGCTGTGTCTGATGCCATGTGCCCCTTGCAACAACCCACTTATCAGAGTGCACGGGTGAACTCAGACATGGGATCAGCATCCTGGATGATGCAGCTAGGCAAATGAATTATTTTTTTTTGGGCACAGGAACAAGCAACACTAGGCCACAGAGCTGCTGGCATCAGGAATCCAAGCCTCTTCTCATGTCTTATCTGTGTCACAGCCACCACCATCTCTCACCTCTGTTGTCCCTGGCACACTTGCTAGGAATGGTGCAATTTGCCGGCGGGCAGCATGACTCACTACTTGGAAGGCCATTTTTCTAATTAAGGGGAGAGATGGATGGATATTTTCCCATACTTGGGCAGAAGCCTCATTCACTTGGATGCTTTTACTGGAATTACTCAGCTTTACATTGAAGGGATGGCTTTTTCCACATTAAAAAATAATAGCATATGAAAACCTTCAGCTTCCCTCGAACAGAGTTGGGTACAAACAGGCATTGAAATAAAGTACTACCCCCTTCCCCCACACACATACAGACACACACAAACACACACAGACACATACAGACACACACACACACACACACACACACACACACACACACACACACCCTAACAAGACAGAACAGTCTTAACTGAACTACTACGAAGTCTCTCAGACTCTCTATTGATATCGAGGACACAGGCAGGCAGACTTTCAACCTTCCTTATGTGAATCCTCACTTTCCCTGCCCCTATCTTCCTGCTGTGCAGCCGAGCCATTTGCTGGGGGGGGGGGGCGCTGCTTAACTTGGAAAAGGATTGATGAATCCCAAGGTCACTAGCGAGTGGGCAAGGACAGCAGGCTTCCCTGAAGGAACTAGAGGGTTCGTCTTGGTGACACCCCATCACCAGAAGGCAGGAGCAGCCACAGTGGGATGAAAGGTATGCAAGGATAATCAAGTGCGTGCGGCACTGTCATAGCCTTGGCAAAGAACATGCAGTTGTCTACTCCTTTCCAGGCTCAGAACTAACCTCTTACGTGAGCTGCAATGCCCTGGGGAGGGACCCTAGTGGTGGCAGTAATGCTCCTAGGGGGCTTAGACAAGACAGGTGCTAAGAACCCCACCAGGGAGGCAGGGGGTGACCTAGCCAGCCCCAGTCAGCTGTCTGTTCAGGCCAGCCAGGTGGCTCTTGGAAAAGGCAAATGGGATCCAGACTGCTTGAGCTGTACCCACGGTAGGTCAGCGTCCGTGGGACGTCTTCTGGGGTTTGATTTCAACTTGCATACCTGACCGCAGGCAAGGCTCTTAGTTTCTAAGGACTTAGATTTGCATTTCATAGAAAGGGGCTTAGTGCTTTTAGCTACAAGACCGGTGCACGGAGGAAGAGACAGAGAAGACAAACTGGGCTGGTGACAGAGATTCAAGGGGAGCCCGGGACTTCTTAAGCTCTGGCATGCCCCCCCCATATTTCAGGACACATTATGCATTAATTTGTGTACTTATTCAGCAATTGGATGCCTGCTAGATGCCCGTTGGTGTCCATTGCTGGGGTGTGTGTCTGGGGGCACACTAGCTTCCCAATATGGCAGCTGATTCTTCTACTTGGGCTGCTTCTCCACATCCCTTCTCTGCCTTTCCCTGTTTACCCAGCCTGTGTGAGAAAAGAAGAACTTGCCTCCTGTGTCCCAGGATGACCTGATAAGGACGTAGTAGATGCTGATGCTGTTGACGCTAGAATGGGCACATCTCACAGAGCAGCAGTCTCTCCTGAAAGAGACTTGGGCCTGGTCCCTGAACAGCACCTGGCCACACAGGACCCCAAGGTCAGAGAGCCTGCCGAGATCAACAAGCCCCTCCTGAGTCCTCTCACACAGAAGGGGCTGACCCACTGTCTCTGGTCACTAGGGGTAAAGCGAGGCCCCTGACCAGACCATCAGAATCATGTATGGTCCAAACACTGCTTGTTTTGCCAAGAACACATGACAGCTTGACTCTTGGTGACTGGACTGAGTTGTTGTAAGTCGGCCAGAGGCATGTTGCCCGTGATCACAGCCACCTCAAATACTAAAAGAAGTGGTGCAGTTGCCAGGACTGATTCTTGAGTGGTCCTTTGCTTGTGGAGAATTTTGTTGTGACACAGAAGGGTGGTGTCTGGATATGCATGTCTCCCTTCCTCACCCCCCCCCCCCCCCCCCCCGTGTGTGTGTGTGTGTGTGTGTGTATGTGTGTGTGTGTGTGTGTGTGTGTGTGTGTGTGTGTGTGTGTTAGGAACCCACCTCTACCCTCAAAAAGGCCTGGCAAAAGCACAGCAGATGTCTAACCCCAACCAAAGAGCCTTGAGATTCAAGGCTGAACTCTTAAAGCCACCAGCTCACACTAGGACCGGCGAACAACAAATGTACACTAAAGTCCTGCTTGCCTTGCCCTCTTCTCAGGGCTGCCCTGGGGTAGGGAAAGATGCCGAGCTTCATGACTTCAACCTAGAGAGCTGAGTGAGCCTTCCAGGGGCTTCAACACCCTGCCTAAAAACAAATCCCTCTGCAGGGCATGGTGGCCCAGGCCTGTAATCCCAGCATTCAGGGGGCAGGAGGATGGTGAGTTCCAGACCAGCCTGGGTTACATAGTGAGTCTTTCTATGCAATAATAACAAAAACCGAGTCCATCTTCTGAGTGTTCTTGCTGCAGAGCTCAGCTTTCTGCACCACCAAGCTCTCATGCGTTAGGGGTTTGGTAAGCAACTCAAGGTGGAAATGAGCCAGGACTAGGCTTTTCTATGAGCCTAAGGATGCCTGAACACAGAAACCCTGCTGGAGTCACCAAAGTCCACCCATCTTCTTCCCACCTATTGCCAAGGGTCTTAGAGGTCCTGGAACCCTTCCCACCTCTCCCCAGACATCTTTGACAAAGTGAAAGCTGAAATTTCAGGCACATACCTACTCATTGCAGCCCCTAGCTCGGCAATTCCTCCAGATGGTGTGCTCTGGAGCTGGAGGGTGGGGGTAGGGGACCAGGTGAGAGGACCAGGCTGCTGGGCTCTTAACCTCCAGGCCAAGGGAAGTGAATTTCCAGGCGTAGGCTGGAGGAGGGGCAAGCTTACGAGAAGGGAAAAGAGGCAGGGCCAAAGCTAACCCCTTCTTTTTTTCTTCTTAAACTCATTCCAGATTTGCCTTCCAAGGGCTGCTTGAAACCGATCCCTTATGGCTCTGACTCGGCATCCCTTAAAGTCATAGTCTCCCTGTGGGGGTGGGAGCCAGGCGTCTCCCACCTGGGCAAAGATGCCCGAAAGCAAACGCTAGCAGAGGCCGCACAGGTGGAAACCTGAAACGCCCGGTGCCTAGGCTCTTGATCCACACTGAGCTGGAGGCTGACTTGAGGCTCCCTCACAGGACCAGTTAGAGGCACGGGAGCTGGAGCAGGAAGCTGGTTCCTTTTCCCAGTACAGGCACATTAGGGGTCCGGGCTGAAAGCTGGGGGCCAGGAAAGGGGGAAGAATAAAGATCCCTTGACCAGAAGCCCTGGTTCTAGGTTCGATCATCACTCTGTCATTGTATTCAAGCCACTCTCCTCTCTTGGCCGTTTTTCTTTCTGATTACACTGAAAGTTATCCATCACCCTGACCAGTTTTCAGGTTGATGCATTCTTCTCCTGGATCAAAAGGCAATAAACCCCCTAGGGCACCTGGTATTTGCCCCAGCGTGCTCTGCTTTGGTCATCTTATATCTCCTAGTACACAGGGGCTCTCTGCTCAGGGTGGCATCTGACTGAGTGTATGAGGGGGCAGGCAGGGATTTTTGTGTGTAGGGGGTTGGAACTGACAGGGCTGTATGTCATCCATTCACTAGGTGTTTACATTCCTCATACCTGACACTCCAGGTGTAGGAGGCTACAAACACATTGTCATCTGTTTCTTAGCTCCATATTTTCCATTTCCTTCTTCCAGAAAATCAGTGAGGTTACTAGGCTCCCACCCTCCCGGCTTCCTCCAGCTCTTATTGTGGGTTCTAGCTTCCCCTCCTCCTCTCTGAAGCACACACATAGCCCCCCTCCACACTGACACCTTTGCTCCTTCTCATTCAGTCTGCAGAAGCAGGCCATGGGCTCCAAGTCTCCCCTCTTTTCTCCCCTCGTCATCCCCTCAAGCGCGGCATACCAGCCTGTTTCCTTTTGAGGCCAAGGTTCTCAGTTATCTCCACAGGAAACTCTTCTAAGGAGTCTTGGAAAAAGTATTTCTTCTCAGTCCCTACTCCAAGTCCAATTCCATTATTCAGAGGCAAGGCCCAGGTACTGCCATTTTAAAAGCTTCTTAGGCAAGCAAATGTGATGGTTCATGTTTGTAAGGCCAGCACCCAGGAGGCTGAGGAAGGAGGATCCAGAGTTCAATGCCAGCCTGGACTGAAGAGAAGACAGTAGAGACAAAACAAATGAACAGCTCCCTAGGTGACTCTGACTTGCAGGCAGAGGCGTGAAGCAGGAAGCTAAGGATGTCTGTTGTTGATCGCACTAGGCAAGCAGAACACAGAAGTCCAGCTAACATCTAGGAGGAAGGGCCAGTCCCTCCCAAAGGTCTTCCAGATGCCTCAGGCTGCCTCCATGCACTAGTCTCTGGGAGGAAACAATGGCAACAGCTCATACTACAGCCCTGGGCACAGCAGAAAGCCTACAATCATCTCCCAGGCCCTTCACAGCAGGTATAATTCTCAACTGCATCGAAAATCTGAGGAAACCAAAGCATAAACCCCTAACTTGGGTCTAAGTGTGCACAAGCAGGCATCGATGAAGCTGAGATGTGGACTCAAGCGTTTGATAGGCTGGTAGCCATTGGGCTACACACTCCCTGTGGCCTGTTCTTGGGTATTCCCCTCCTACCTGGAGAGACCCTTGCTCCAAATGCCAGCTATGGAGATGCACTGATCTACAAAGGTGGTGTCATCTATTGCCCATCAGGTGTCCTTTTTCTTAAGTGGTTCATTTGTGTTTGAGGGAACTGCACTGGAGGGCAGACAGTCAGCTTGCAGAGAAGGCAGAGCCATGAAGGACACAGACTTGAACTCTTAGACTGAGATGTCTATCCCAGCTTGGTCCTGGGTTTCCTAGTAACTCCAGCCTGCCCAGGTCCCCTGGTGGTTATCATTACTGGTTTGGGGAAAGCAAGAGCACAGGTGAGGGGCCTGGAGGAATGTTCAGTGTGGTACCTATGAGCCTCCAGCACCCAGTTATGTAAGAGCAGAGCCTCCAGGTCATGTCATACACAGCCTTGGCAATCTGGTACTGCTTATCGACCTTTTTCTTGGGAAAAATGCCTTTCAATGCAGTAAGTAAATTACCTAGGATCAGAAAGGGAATTGATGACCGGCTCCTGAAGTGCAATTTACAATGTAGTCATGCATGCTGCTTGATTAATATATTCAATATAACAAGATCTAGCAATGGATCTAATGACTACCATAATTTCCAAGTGCACGGTGATGAGTATAAATGATTTTTGAGATACCTGCAACAGCCATAATGTGGTCTGAAAATAGCTGTAATTCTACTGGTGACAGTTACAGGTGCTGCTAATGGCACCACACTTTACTGCCCTGGGGATGCCTTTGCCTGCTCCTGCACTCGTCAGCTGTGTGATCTGGGCACCTGCCTTGGCCCCTCTGTGCCTGGCTCCTCATCTGTAAAGTATGGGTTGCTGTGAGGATGAAATGAGTTGATGAGCAGACATGATGTGCTTCGTTCCACATGTAGGTGGCCGGGGACCTTCATCAGGCATCAGCTCTTACTACTGTTATCTGCAAAAGGGCTTTTATGGGTCAGGGCCTGGAGTCCATTTATCCAAGCCTGCACCACACTTTACTGCTCCTCAGTTCTTGCCTGGCATGCACAAGGCCCCGGTTTTGCTGCTACACTGTCTGTATTGTTTGGGGACCTGGGGTCTTTAAAGGTCTCTTTTATAACATTGCAAAGGCCAAGTCTTGCTGGGTCTGTAAACAAAATCCTTTTGCAGGGACTGCCCACTCTTAGGTGTAGCCTCTGTAAGTCCCCAACCAAGGCTTCTGCTGATGGTGTCTCTTGTGGCTTCCCCGCCACTGCCCTCTGCCAGCCACTCTCATTGCAACCTCCTCCATGGCCCTAGGCTTCCCATTTAAGATTTAGAACTTTAAGACTTAGAACTTTGCATGCCTTGGCACCATAGAGAATCCCTCCTGAAAACCAAAATGAACCAAAACCAAAATCCAAAACCCAGGACAAAGCAAAAAGAGTCGAGAAATTTCCTGCAAGCTAACAGGTAATTTGGATCCTGAAGAATTAGTTCCCTAAATTGCTACAGTTGTCTACAACTTGGGTTGAGGAGGTGGTTCAGCCCCGATGCTCACTTGGCAACTGAGACCCCAAAGGAAGCAAGGATATGCTTGGAGCCACTTATTAGTGTGCAGTCAGAGCTAAACCTGGGACTCAAGACTGCTTTCAGTTGGCCCCCCAGAGGCAAACGAAGTCTTCATCTTCCTTGCTTCCCCATTGCCTTCAGCCTGTCACTTCCTATCAGAACTTTTCCAGTCATTTTCTGTCAGAACATGTTGGCTTCATGGTCACCAAACCACCAGGTCAATCCTGGATCAGGCCCTGGCCTCCAGACGCTGCCACCTCTCCAGCCACCCTGACTGTGCCTTGTCTTCCAGGAGAACCTCCCTGATCTGTGCTTGTGTTTCTGTCACATGTCAAAAATGCCCAGGGCTTGGATGAAGCAGACAGTTCAAGCTGCTCACACACCACCTTGCTCCCTACCCTACCATGTCAGAGTGGAGGAAACCAAGTCCAGGCCAGGGAACTAGCGATGTAAGTTTTGACAGTGAGCAAGAGGGACGCAGAGCTGGGAGAAAACCCCAGGTCAAAGATTCATGGTCTGCAAGGAGCTTAGTTTCATGCTATTCCCATGACATCACCACCTCTCAGGACTACACTCCCAGCTCCTATTGTTTCAGGTAACAAGTAAGTGGAAATGCTGTTTTCAACAGCAACATAATCACGACTTCCCCTTCTATGTGCTCATTTGGAAAACGCAGACAATGTTCTTTCTCCTTCTCTCACTTCTCTCCAGGACTCCTAAAGTTAGCCTCTGCACCACATGACTTCCCTCCTTATCTGCTCTAGGAATGGGTGGGCTCCGCCTATTTGCCAACAATTCCCACAAATATTTCTACTGGCCTGGGCCCAAAATCAATTTGCCAGTCTCATGTTATTGAACAGTCCTGTTGATACAAATATTCTAGACTGTTTGCCTTCCCCTCAGCACCATGCCTGGCAGGGAGAGGACCTTTAGATTTCCAAAAATAAATGAAGGCTGGGCATGGTGGTGTACACCTGTGATCCCAGAGGTAGAAGCAGGAGAATCAGAGTTCATCCTTGGCAACATAGTAACCTAGGCTACATGAGAGACTGCTTAAAGAAAAACTACCAGTGTCAGGCCAGCAGGCAGGACTCCTGCAGGTAGATCTGACTATCACCATCCCCCACCAGACTCTATGACCTACAAGCTCCAACCCACCCCCCAAACCTACCCATCCTTCAAGACCATAGCCGTTCCCTGAGACACAGATTCCACCAGCTCTGATTGGACCAAGAGCTCCAATTGAACCAAGAGGGGCTCCCTGATACACAGACACCATTTGCAGAGATTAGAGGAAGAGATGGGTAGATGCCAGTGTAAGATAATATTCAACAACATAAAGAGCAATATGGCACCACCAGAACCTAATGGTTCTACATCAGCAAGACCTGAACATCCCAACGTAGAAGAAGTGAAGAAAATGACCTTAAAAATGACTTTAAGAAGATGATAGAGGCCTTTAGAGAGGAAATGAAAAATTCCCTTAAAGAAATTGAGGAAAAGACAAAACATTGGAAGAAATCAATAAATCCCTTAAAGAAAGCCAAGAAAAAGCAATTGAACAGATGGAGACAGTTTAAGGCCTGAAAATTGAAATAGAAACAATGAAGACACAAACCGAGGGAATGCTGGAAATAGAAAATCTGAGTAAACAAACAGGAAACACAGAGCAGATCTCTGGTGTAGAAGATACAGTAGAGGAAATGGATTCATCAGTCAAAGAAAATCCCAGTGCTAAAAACATTATAACACAAAACGTCCAGGAAATCTGGGACACCATGAAAAGACCAAACCTAAGAATAATAGGGATAGAGGAAGGAGAAGAATACCAACTCAAAGGCACAGAAAATATATTCAACAAAACCACAGAAGAAAACCTTCCCATCCTAAAGAAGGAAGTGCCTATGAAGATACAAGAAGGTTATAGAGCACCAAATAGACTGGGCCCCAAAACCAAGTCCCCTTGCCACATAATAACCAAACCACTAAACATACAGAATAACGAAAAATATTAAGAGCTGCAAAGGAAAAAGGCCAAGTTATATATAAAGGCAGACCCATCAGAATAACACCTGACTGCTCAATGGAGACTCTGAAAGCCAGAAGGTCCTGTACTGATGTTATGCAGACACTAAAAGACCATGGATGCCAGCCCAGACTATTATATCCAGCAAAACTCTCAATTGCCATGGACGGAATAAAGAAAATATTCTGTGATAAAATCAGACTTGAACAATACCTATCCACAAATCCAGCCCTACAGAAAGCACCAGAAGGAAAAATTCAACCCAAGGAAGTTAGATGCACCCATGAAAACACAGACAATAGATAATCCCACACCAACAAACCCCAAAGAAGGGAAACACACAACACTTATCACCAAAAAATAACAGGAATTAACAATCACTTGTCATTGATATCCCTTAATATCAATGGACTCAATTTGCCTATAAAAAGGCACAGGCTAACAGAATGGATATGAAAACAGAATCCATCCTTTTGCTGTATATAAGAAACACATCTCAACTTCAAAGACAGACACTACTTCAGAGTAAAGAGCTGGGAAAAGTCTTTCTAGTCAAATGGATTTAAGAAGCAAGCTGGTGTACCTATCCTAATACTTAACAAAATAGACTTCAAACTAAAATTAATCAAAACAGATCAAGAAGGATATTACATATTCATCACAGGAAAGATCCATCAAAAGAACGTCTCAATTCCTAACATTTATGCCCCAAATACAAGGGCATCCACATATGTAAAAAAAAAATTACTAAAGTTTAAATCGCACATAAACCGCACATACTATTAGTGGGAGACTTCAAATTCCCACTCTCACCAATGGACAGGTCTGCCAGACAGAAACTCAACAGAGAAATAAGGGAACTAACATATGTTATGACTCAAATGGACTTAACAGATATCTACAGAACATTCCACCCTAACAAAAAAAGAATATACCTTATTCTCAGCACCCCATGGAACCTTCTCTAAAATCAACCACATAATCTCAATAGATTTGAAAAAAATGGAATAATCTTCTGTATTTTATCGGACTCATTTCTTAAAGTTAGATTTCAATAGCAACACAAATTACAGAAAGCCTACAAACTCATGGAAACTGAACAATGCTCACCTGAATCACCACTGGGTCAAGAAAGAAATAAAGAAATTAAAGATTTCCTAGAATTCAATGAAAATGAATGTACAACATGCCCAAACTTATGGGACACTATGAAAACAGTGCTAAGAGGAAAGTTCATAGCAGTAAATATCTACATAAAGAAAATGAAGAAATCTCACACTAGCAACTTAACAGCACATCTGAAAGCTCTAGAAGAAAAAGAAGCAAAGTCACCTAGGAGGAGTAGATGCCAGGAAATAATCAAATTGA